>NC_049906.1:10912505-11212505 GCF_001411555.2 Juglans regia | reverse complement strand
TGGACCACATGCTAATGCATATATGTCATCGGTCACCTCAGGGGGAGTCTTAGCATGCAACTTGGCGATCTAACATGGATATTTGAAAAATGAGAACATTAAGGGAGAAATTCAAAGGTTATGGAAATGGATATTTTTTGTAAGTGAAAAAGGGTACCCTTACGCGTGTTTTGAACCACGTTGGGAATTGACTTTGGTGCCTACGCTCGATGCTACTGAGGTCCTCTTCTTTCATTTTGTTTTAGTGATCACTACAAAATCCAAATGCATTAATAAGTTATCCACTTACAATATAACAAAATAAAATGCTGAACTGGATATAGAGGGTGCACTTACTCCATATAGTCCTCAATCTCTATGCAATTATTAAGGATGTACCACTCGGCCTTGGCCAACAGTGCGTCGGGTATTTTTTTCATTCTTGCTGCCCCTAACGGGCGCACCTTTTGGGAGAAAACCGATAAACTTGGCTCTCGGGAGGTTTGCCCAACGAAGTCACTATTTCGTTCCTTTCGGTTATGTCTAGTCTCGATATCGTTAAGGTACATAGAGCAAAATTTCAGGCACTCGACATGAACATATGCCTCAGTAATTAAGCCTTCTAGACGGGCTCTGTTGCGGACATACCGCTTAAACTTACCCAGATACCTCTTGAAAGGGTACATACACCTGTATTGAATAGGTCCTGCTAGCAATGCCTCATCTGGCAAATGAATGGCAAGGTGCACCATGATATCAAAAAATGCAGGTGGGTATATCATTTCTAATTAAAGAAAGATGGGATATTAGCTTGAAGCCGTTTCAACACTATTATGTCTAGTGTTCGTGAACATAATTCTTTGAAAAAGGAGAAAAACTCTATTAAAGCTCCCTTAATATCAGGTCGTAGGTACCCAGCAATAACAACCGGCAACAAATATTGCATGAAGATATGACAATCATGGCTCTTCATTCCCATGATTTTTCCTTCAGTAACGTCGACACCTCGGGCAATATTTGAGGCAAAACCATCCGAAAATTTGACTTTTGACAAACGTGCACAAAAACTCCTTCGGTCAGTTACATTTAACATGTAACATGCAAGACTCATAGAAGTATGATTACCATCATGCTGTAAATGTAATTCTTTCCTTAATCCAAGATCTTCCAAATCCCTATGCGCATTGGCGGTGTCTTTACTTTTGCCTTCAATATTCATCAAGGTTCCCAGGAATGAATCACAAATGTTTTTTTTAACATGCATGATGTCTAAGTTATGTTGCAATCCCAAATCTAACTAGTAAGGAAGTTCAAAGAAGATACATTTTTTTGTCCAATTAAGTTCATTGGGCATATGTTTCCTCTTCTTTGTTAATTTACCAAACTACAAGTTTGAGACTTCATGTAATTGCTCCATTAAAGCTTGTCCCACTTTCATTATAGGTTGGAGATGGTGTTCCTCCTTACCATTAAAAGTATTTTTTTTCCTTCTCCAAATGTGATCTGGCGCCAACCACTTACGATGACTCATATAACAATGTTTTTGGCCATGCACAAGCCACATTGAATCTGTTCTTAAGTTACATGTAGGGCATGCGATCTTACCCTTTGTGCTCCTGCCTAAAAGATTTGCATATGCAGGAAAGTCATTGATGGTCCAGAGCAACACTGCCCTCAGTTGAAACAATTCTTATTTGTTTGCATCATATGTACGAATTCCCACTTCCCATAATTCTCTCAACTCATCTATTAAGGGATGTAGGAACACGTCAATATCATTTCCTAGTGCCATTGGTCCAGGGATTAACAATGACATCATCAAGTATGGATCTTTCATGCATGACCAAGGAGGCAAGTAATAAGGCACTAGTAGAACTGGCCAAATGCTGTACGGTTTGCTCATGTTATTGAATGGGTTGAACCCATTACTCGCTAGACCAAGTCTGACATTACGAGAATCTTGGGAAAACCAATCATGTTTGTTATTGAAGTCTTTCCATACCCTAGAATCAACTGGATGTCTCATGAAGTTGGGATCGTCAACACGCTCTTCTACATGCCATCTCATGGCTTGGGCAATCTTCTTTGACATAAATAGCCATTGCAACCACGACTTCAAAGGAAAATATCGGAGGACTTTTTGAGGTATCCTCTGTTGGTTAGTTGTGCTTGAGGCCCACCTAGATGCATTGCATTTAGGGCACTCATCTTTATTAGCACGATCCTTCCAAAATAAGGCACAATCATTTGGACATACATGTATCTTTGTGTAACTAAAGCCCAAACCACATTGTAAGCGGCGAGCCTCGTTATATGAGGTAGGGAACAGAGCATGAGGAAATGCTGCTTGCAAAAGCTTTATAACCATGTCAAACTACTTCATAATCCAACCACCAATTGTCTTTATGTGAAGCAACTTGACTATGAATGATAGCTTTGAGAACTCTGTGCAGTTTGGATAAAATGGCTTTCTTACATCATCTAGCAACTCATGGAAGTTAGGGTGTATTGGAGTATTAGAGGTGTGTCGTTAAGGCCCTGCATCTGAATTAAATTATGTTCTACCAGAATTATCCATGAAGGATCCCACACGGATGTCATCTAACATCTCGTCTACATCATCAATGTTGTCATTGTAGTTATAGGCATCATCACCTTCTTCATCCAGTCCATATAAGATGGATCAATACCTACGATGAACAAGTGATCCTAAACCATAGCAATAGGATGGAAAGTTCAATTTCAGCATTTCCTACATGGACACCTTATGCATTCTCTACCCGGTGCATGGACCTTCGTCATATCTATGAATTGTTTAATGCCAATTATGTATTCATTGGAACATATTTTATCTTCAATTCAAATTAATATATGTTTAGTTGGAAATAAAACATCCAAAAGTTTAGTTTTCAAGGCCAAATAGACAAATTAAAAAAATATTAAACAATTTTGCAAATGAGCAGTGCACACTGTATCTGGCTCAAAACCTTAAATCAACACCGAGGTTTAAACCTCACAAACATCACATCTATTAGTTAAAATAAGGCTTTCACTCAGATTTATGTTTTCTATTATTTCAAAAGCATAAAGAAATGCCTTCTTTGGCTTTTATACACAAAAAATCAGTTGACATACCTACAACTATAACACCAAGGGCTCAACAAGACTGGAAAGTATAACCAATTCGAATGCTTGCCATTTGGTGTAAGTTGTAGAGGAAACAACCATTTTATGATTTAACAACATAGGTGATATCTATTACTTTACTATAGCTTCATAAGTTATTCTTCAATATGCATGACAAGAATGTTAAAAGGAAAATTGGGACATTGTTAAATTTAGAAACAGTAATGTCCATGGCATGATTTCTACAGAAAATTTTCATCTCATACTAACATCAGTGCTACTCTTTTAAACACTTTTCATATTTATGATAAAGTATCAATAATTTCATATGGGATGATATCCCAAAGTTTGGTTTATGCATTGAAACATATGCAAAAAAATAAATATTCAAAAAGAAAGAAGAAAATATATGGCATAGATAACTCAATATAAATAGTTTCAAAAACTTGAAGCAAAGGTGCCTTTAAAGAGTCTCACCTCTATGTTGCAAAATAAACAGGAATTGCAACAACAACACCTTGAAAAGCCAAAAAAGGGTAAAATGAAATTTCTTGTTTATAAATGGTAATTAATCGATGCGAAGACAGGTTCGGTTTCCAAAACCAAGGGAAATTGAAACTGGAATTTTATTGATTTTTGCTTAATATCATGTGTTATGAAATAATTACTATTGTTATGTTAAGTAATTACTAGAGCTCAATGCCTGACATGTGGTCAGTTAGAGCTCAAAACTTGAAGCAAATCGTTAATTTTGTGATTTTCGAAATCTTGATCACACAATGAAGTTTTCAGTTGCCAAAGTAGGAATATATGACAACAACGGCAAGTGGATTTTAGCATGCAAAAGTGACGTTCCAATAACTCTACTAAGCTCAGTACCATGATGCTACTTTTCATGGACCAATCTAATTACCATTCTAATTCTATATCATAACCGAGAGCACTAACCGACCACACCAATCATAAATGGTTTCTGATAGAGGTTTGTAGGAAGTAAACAATCTAAAAACAACTCTTTCATGGACCAATCAAATTACAATTATATTTCATAACATAACTAAAGTTGCATCGAGATACCCAAATAGAGACCATTTAAGAATGATTGAGAACAATTTACAACACCAGTCCAAAAGAATGTTTCCTGGACAGTAATGATGCAGATTTAGAATAAAATAGGTACAATCTAAACACATCAATTATAAGCAAGATAGAATCATTGAAATTGTTATATAAGCCCTATTTTTCCTATCCAAAAATAAATGTCAAAGCCATATATGCATGCACTTAGATGTTTTGATATTGTAGACTCGTTGCCAGAATATAGAAGGGTCTCTATTTTGTCTTGTTCTACGTATCAATATTAAAGGAAACTTCATGAAAAAGCTAGTCTTTTTCTCTAAACCTGATTTCATGGAGTTTCTTTGATTACTATACATAGTTTGATTAAATAGTTTCACAAATTTTAATAATAATATCAATATTCACAATTTTTGCTTGCTAAAGTTCTCCAAAACCCTTGATATACATAAACCCAATCTTAGCCTAAAAATTCATACCCTATTTCAAGTGAGCTCCTAATTTCTAAAGCCTAGCTTTAAGTAATGATTCTCACACATGGAGGCTAACAAAATACCTTTCTTGTCAACTAAATAAACTTACTAAATTGATGAAAGAAGCCGAATGCAAGAAGTTATTTTTTGAGGTTATATTTTTGCAAGTAATAGTTGACATCTTACTGCAGACATGTTAATTCTAGCACATGAATAAAAAGGTATGTGAACATAAAGTTGTTCATAGCACTTGTAGTCATTAATGATCACGGCTAACAAGCATACACTAAGTAATTGTAACATTGGTACTGTTCACAGAATTATTGCGAGCTACTATGATCTCATGATCACTAATCAATGATTCCCAGTGGGGAGGGGGAACGGAGGGGGGGATGGGCTTATAAACTTAAGACAATATGAGACAAATTAAAACATTCAAGCATGCCAAAATGGCTGCTTATGAAACTAGAAGACAAGTATAATCAGCTCTTATTCATCTGGTGGGATGTAAAGGACTGATCCTGAGTGTTATCCATATAACAATCCATAATTTCAGAGCAGTTGGAAGTTGAAAATTCCTGGTATTGATGGCAAGTGCACGCATCCGAAAGAACTAATATCACTTTATGCAATATAAATAAGGTAAAGAAACAGAAAATACACACCACTGGAATGTTGTATAGAGTAATGGCCAAGGCCAAGTTGACACCAACTCGAAGACCCTAGCAAATAAGCATGGGTATGTTCATAAAAACTAGATTTTGTGACACTATGCAGTATTAATTCAATGACATTTGGGAGCACACATTCAAATTCTTAGCGTACTCGCACATCAGGTTATATATGATCACAACATCTAGCCTACTGTATAATAATTAATTTATCTCCCTAACCTTTTCCCCTTACCTGGTAGGTCATATGCACCCTAAACAACCCTCCAACCCCACCTATTCACAACATCTAGCCTACATGCATAATAAGGCCCGTGTGACTTTATTCTAGGATCAAGTCATGCTTCGAATCATGGCTAAATTTAGCCTACTGCATAATTTAGCCCCAAGGATAATTAGCGTGGTC
Source organism: Juglans regia (assembly GCF_001411555.2). Classification (NCBI taxonomy): domain Eukaryota; kingdom Viridiplantae; phylum Streptophyta; class Magnoliopsida; order Fagales; family Juglandaceae; genus Juglans; species Juglans regia. The sequence continues at coordinate 11,206,773 of NC_049906.1, read as the reverse complement.
AGTCTCTACATATTTAAAGACAACATGATGAAATATGACATGAGCAAACCTAACATCATGCATTCAAGTATTTGTTTGTAATATAAGCAAACAAAGCAACCATATTCAAGTACAAAAAAACAGCTCATATCTGAAAAACAGTAATACAAGACTAGCAATGCAAAATCTGTTTATTATTGCACATCATGATAATTGGGTACTAAAAAAAATTTATTACAAACACGTAACAAAGGTAATGGGTGTGGAGTGAAATAGTTCATACCTGTTGAGATGGATGATGTGTAAGAAAAGAGTGTAAGTAGTACCACTATCAAAACAGAAAAGACCAAAGTGTATTTAGCTTAATATAAACTAATTAAAAAGTACATATTAAAACAATAAAGAGTGAAAAAAAAGGACTGAAAGGTTGTTTGGCTGTGAAGAATGTACTATTTGTGTTGTGAAGAACTGAAAGGTTGTAAGAAATCAGTTTCAAAGGCCTGACTTGTTAATTTTTTATCGGAACCAGCCCAACTAGACTGACCCCCCAACAAAAATATATAAATAACTGCAATAAAATAGATGAATGGCAATAAAAGATAGGTGTTGAACATGTGAGCTTTTATTTCCATTAGGACTCTTTCTCTCTGTTGTGAAGAAAATTTGCACATAAATATACCACTAGTATACAAAACTGCATAACAGTTGACTAGTGAGGGTTGGCCCGTTACATCCACATAAGGCACTAACCATAATTCCAACATTTACACAGCAATGTGATACATGTATAATGAATAATGAATAAGAATGGTGTTGAAGCATGGATCATGTACTCTTCTAGCTAAACATTCCACAGATTTCACAAATATAAAGCTTCAGGTTCTTCTCCTAATTATTACAAAAGAGCTCTATCGTTTCAAAATTACACAGCATAGAAGATCATATGACGAAGCTAGCTTGTGAGACACATGCACGCATAGAAAGTCAGTAATAAGCTGTGAGTACAGACATGAAGACTATCAATACATTTGATGTGAGCCAAATGTATATGTTGGTCTCCCAAACTCATGAATCCAAGAAATTCAAACTATTTTATAAACCATAAACAAACCACACCTTGAAGGGGTAAAATTTCATAACTCAATAATCTTTAGCACGTAACTTTCTAAATTTGAAGGTGATGAATCTAAATGTAGGAGTTAAAAGAGTTGGATTCAGAAGGGATCAAAACCTAATTAATGAGATGCAAGTATTTGTCAAAATTATGTATATTCTTCGCTAAACAAAGACAATGAAAAACTGTAAAGAAGAAACTGGGCTCATGAACCAGAGATACACACACATAGAAGAGGTAGCAATAGGCGAGAGATTTACCAAGGGGGAGAGGGAGAAACAGAGATTTGAGAAGAGAAATCATCAATAGTCAAAGATTTGAAAGACAAATCCCACTATTTCCCACTAGCAGTAGTCATGGAGGAAAAAATTGTGGGAAAACAAATTATTTCTTGTAGTATCTTGGCAGTGACACTATTGGAATGATCGGTGGGTACCAAATGGGAGGAAGGAGTAATTCTAGTTATAAGTCATAACTAGACAACTCTCGCGAAGGCTCTTTGTAAAAAAGTGGATTCCACTAAAAAGGAATAATTACTTTTTACATTTTTTTAAGGTGAGATCCACATTTTACTAAAGCCTGTGTGAGATTGTTTATTTGGGACTTGTATAAATCATTTCTCTAACTTTAATTACTAGCTAGCTCTTTATGATATAATGTCGAAGTTATTAGTTTGGATTCCGACGGAGTAAAGGATATGTTTTCACCTAATTTTCACTACTATTCACTACTATTCGATATTCTATAATTACTTTTTCGTTACTATTCACATAATATTTGAGATCACCTCACTACATAAATGCAACCTAAGACTCTGCCTGCCTAACATAGGTGGTATATGTATTCATCAATGGTTATGCTAATTGTGACTCTTATGGTTTATTTGCCAGATGATTAATTATTTTACATGTAACTTTGAGATACTGCATCCACACTGGTCTGTGCTTGCGACACTTGGTACTCACGTTCCTGAAGTATTAAACATATTAGGAGGAGCTTTTCACTTTGTTGAGCCTGTCTGGTGGCGAGTTGGCTATTCAAAGCTTAAGGTAGTGATCTTTAGTTGTGGTGCATATGCCATCATGCTGTATGTACACATCTCATGATTTTCGTTTGATTGAGATTTATGAAAATTCTCGACCTCAGTATCAAGGCTTGTTGGGGCCTTTTTCAATTGGGTGGGGCTTTCTTGATTTGCGGAGCAATTGTTCCTTCTACTACTGATATATGATTAGTTATCAGTGCTGATCAGATAGTACTTCAGAAGTTATGCACATGCCAGTTTCTGTCATGACTTAACTTGATACAGCATATGTGCATACTGTGTTAGGGTATATCTAGGTGGGACCCACATATTATGCATAGCCAATGTGAATACTGCTTAGGTGTGCTGCCCACATGATGGAGATTATGTAAATTAGGCACTAAAATTTTTTAACACAACATTGACCGCTATTTCTTGCCAATATATTAATGTTAACACAACATAAGTTTACATGTTTGTGAGAATTAGCATGTTGGTATTTTATGAAGTCAAGCACTTTTTGTTCATTGAGATTTCAGTTTTTATCGCTTCTTGCTTGAGCAAAAACTTCGGTTCTCTCTTGGATACTAATTTCTTTTTCTTCACTTATTTTATTCCACCAGGTCTTGATTATCTTGGCATCCTTGGACTTCAATCATTTAGCTGAAAGCCAAGGACTCATGCATTGTCATTGCAATTTGCCAAGCACTCTTGATGGTAACAATTATTTCCATCATTCATTTTTTTTCCCCAACTCGTCAAAGTGAAACCAATCTTGTCTTCCATATCCATACATTATACTTTGCGCCCATATCCCATTTCAATTTGTTCTACTATTGCTCCCCTGAATCTCTTCAAAGATCCAGAAACTTTTGAGGAGTTGAAAGTGAAAAATATAAAAAAACATGGACGCCTAGCAATGGTTGCTTGGTTAGGCTTTTACATGCAAGCATCTTTGACTGGTAAAGGTCCTGTACAGACCCTTCTTGAGCACATCACAGATCCATTTCATAATAACTTGCTTACCATCCTCAAGTCCATGTAAAAATATCAAGGGGGTCGGTTTGAGTATTTCATATTCAGAGAGGGGAATGCTTAGGCAGATTTCCTAGCTAGGATGGGAGCAGAGGGAAGCAACGGCCTATGGTGGTCTTCTATGGATATTTCGTCTCGCCTTAAGGGCTCTTTGCATATAGAAAGACTAGGTCTTCCTATTATTCGATCTGGTTAGGTTCATTTTATTCTGTTATTGTTACTGGGTCTGTTTTGTTTGCCTCACACGTTTTAATATTTATCTGGTTTTTTTGGTTGGCTTATTATGGTTTCTGGGTATATGTTATAGTGTTTGGTTGGTTTATGGTCTTTTTTATACCTGGGTTTGGGTTTTTTTTTGAATATTTGTAACCCCAGGTATTTGGCTTCTTTTTGGCTTGGTGTCTAGGCTTTTTTTAGGCCTTAGTTTTGGTCTTTCTTGAATATTTGTAACCTAGGTTCCTGTTGTAACCACGGTTTTCCTCCGCCATAAGCGATGAGGGCTATCAATAAAATTGGAGTACCGTCCTCTTCTTAAAACAAAAAAAAAGTCCATGTAAGAATATCGTTGTGACTGTAATTGTGTAATCATTGGAAAAGCTCTGCCCGTGCAAGGTCATGTATATAGTCACTTGTTCATAGTTCACACAATGTTATATTCTAGGTCTGGAATTTGATATGAGGGTCAAAGCACTATGCTACTTGTGCTTCCAAGGATGCTCTCAATTTCAAGTGTAATAGATTGTATTGGTTTAGTATAAAACATAGAGTCTTTTGATCATTTTACTTATAAACATAATATAAAATGATCAAAACACCCTATGTTTTACATTAAGTGAAATGGGGTGGACCCGATTTTGATGCTTAGAATTAATAGCCTTTTTCATCTTCCCCCTCATAAAGCTCTCTCCTCCCTTTGATAAAATTATATTGAGGGCTGTGCTTTATCTTTTAATTAAAACACCCTACATCAGATCATAAAATAAAATTAGAGCAAAACAGTCTGTATATGTTATTTTATCTATAGTATGATGCTCTTTGTGAAATCGCCACTTGTTCAAAAAACTTAAGCTAATGGAGAATAGATAGATTTTATTTTTTATTTTATATCTTAACACTTCTCCTTACGTATGGGCCAAACTCTCCCTCAAAGGGTAACCCAATACGCGGAATATTTAATTAAATGAGATAAAGTGTAGAGTCAAAGTTCGAACTCATGACCTCTACTCTGATACCATATGAAATCACCATTTATCTCAAAAGTTTAAGCTAATGGATATATGTAAACTTTGTTATTTATTTTATACTCTTCAAGGATACATAAGATACATGTGGAAAGCTTGGACTTTAGTAGCATCTTAGAATATTGGGCATATGCTCGAATAAATCATAAATGTCATTGTCATTAACCCAAATTCATGTCCTCTGTTAAATTCATGGACTATCAAATTTGTGTGCTTACAATTTGTTTATCTGTTTTGATTCATTTATTTAGTTTCCATCCGCTTATCAAAACAATATTTACTTTTCATTTGTTAGCACCTCAGCTGAATAAGATACTCTGTTATAGGGAAGCAACTTGCTCAGCTTTCGTGAAACATGGTAGAAAGAGAGTTTGGGGTTTAAGATTGTGATTTTTGATCAAATCATGTAAGCTTTTCTTGATGTCAATTTTCTTCCTGTGGGAAAATGGACATAGTAAAAGAATGGCCCCATTTCAAACTCGTCCAATGGGTTGGCCTAGGTTGCAAGGAGTTCCAGCCACTCTTATCGTGAAGAGAGTTGTTAGACTTGATGTTCCAGCCATTCATTTTAGTGCCGCAGGTGGTGCAACATACCGTGTCTTTCCGACTAATGGGATTCACTGGAGATGATCTTCTGCCAATAGTTCGGCATCTTCAATTGTAAATGTGCCATTGCTACTGGATTGGATCTTCCAGGTCTTGTTTTCCTCAGGTAATCACAGAAATTTGTGAACATGCCTTTAAATTTAAAGAAATGACTGTAAGTAGCAAATATGAAGGTCATTATGACTTGAAAAGTTTGTGGAGTGAATAAAATGCTTGAAACATTTCCCATAGCTTTTGGTGTAGACAAAACCTATTGGTTGCTGTCATTTTCTCTGCCAACAATTATTTGAGGGAAATTGGGTTTGCTTGACTTTGGGTTTTTGTGTAGAGAGGGCTGGAAAAATAGGTTGAGTTATAGTTTAGTTATTGAGTGATATGATCAGTATATATGTTTTAGAGCCCGAAAACAAACTAGAAAATGAAGAAAATGTTATCCAATTCATCTTTCATGGCGTTGTGAATGGTATTTCGGAAGTGTAGCTGATGATCTGGCTTGGTGGGTTTGCAAGCTTATAACAGATGGGGTTGTGCTAGGCTTCTATCCTACAAAGAATTCAAAATAACCACTCTTTTTGTTATTTTTTTTCTTACCAAATGTATGGTATATAGATGATGAGTAGAAAAATTCAATTATTTTAAGAAGAATAAAATCAATTTTTTTAAAAAAAAAAAAAAAGAAAAGAAAATGTGATATGTGGTGTCTAGAGATTATGAATAGCAAAGCTCGTTTTTTAATACTAGATGAACTGCTAGAAGTTAGACAATGAGAAAAGATAGACCTAGGCATTGCACATACTTTTCCTAAATATCACATCTATGGTTCCGTTAGCATCACTCAGATTAACACATATGTCAAGAGCATATTGAAAAAATATTCCCAACTCCTATAATTAAATAAAACTAAATTAATACAAAGCCAAACTCTTGCTGCCTAGATCAACTTTTCTCTTTGATTGTTTCAATTGGATGCTTACTTTTGACTAGTTCAATTGTTTTTTTTTTTTTTTAAGCCTGTAAAACTATTTCTTCTTGCTTGAGCAAAAATCATTGCAATTTGCCAAGCACTCCTGATGGTAACAATTATTTGCATCATTCTCTCTCTCTATTTTTTTTTTCAACTCGTCAAAGTGAAACCAATCTTGTCTTCCATATCCATGCGTTATACTTTGCGCCCATATCCCATTTCAATCTGTTCTACTATTGATCCCCTAAATCTCTCCAGAGATCCAGAAACTTTTGAGGAGTTGAAAGTGAAAAATATAAAAAAAAAAATGGATGCTTATCAATGGTTGCTTGGTTAGTCTTTTACATGCAAGCATCTTTGAGTGGAAGGACCTGTACAGAACCTTCTTGAGCACATCACAAATCCATTTCATAATAACTTGCTAACTATCCTCAAGTCCATGTAAAAATATCAAAGGGGTCTCGGTCTGAGTATTTCATATTTTCAGAGAGGGGAATGCTTAGGTAGATTTCCTGGCTAGGATGGGAGCGGAGGGAAGCAACGGCCTATGGTGGTCTTCTATGGATATTCCGTCTCGCCTTAGGGGCTCTTTGTGTATAGAAGGACTAGGTCTTCCTATTATTCGAGCTAGTTAGGTTTGTTTTATTTTGTTAATCTTACTTGGTCTGTTTTGTTTGCCTCACATGTTTTAATATTTATCTGGTTTTTTTGGTTGGCTTATTCTGGTTTTTGGGTATATGGTATGGTGTTTTGGTTGGTTTATAGTCTTTTTTATACCTGGGCTTGGGGTTTTTTTTTTTTGAATATTTGTAACCCCAGGTATTTGGCTTCTTATTGGCTTGGTGTCTAGGTTTTTTTTAGGCTTGGGTTTTGGTCTTTCTTGAATATTTGTAACCCAGGTTTTTGGTTGTAACCACGGTTTTCCTCCGCCATAAGTGAGGGTTATCAATAAAATTGGAGTACTGTCCTCTTCTTAAAAAAAAAAAATCCATGTAAAAATATCATCGTGACTGTAATTGTGTTATCATTGGAAAAGCTCTGCGCATGCAAGGTCATGTATATAGTCGCTTGTTCATAGTTCACACAGTTCTATATTCTAGACCTAGAATTTGATATGAGGGTCAAAGCATGCACTATGCGCTTCCGAGGATCCTCTCAATTTCAAGTGTAATAGATGGTATTGGTTTAGTATAATACATAGAGTCTTTTGATCATTTTATTTAGAAATAGCCTTTTTCTTCTTCCCCCTCATAAAGCTCTCTCCTCCCGTTGATAAAATTATATTGATGGCTGTACTTTATCTTTTAATTAAAACACCCTCGAAGAGCATACTGTAGATAAAATAAAATTAGAGCAAAACCATCTGTATATCTTATTTTACCTATAGTATGCTTTTCAAGGATACATAAGATACATGTGCAAAGCTTGGACTTTAGTAGCACCTTAGAATATTGGGCATATGCTCGAATAAATCATAAATGTCATTGTCATTAACCCAAAATCATGTCCTCTGTTAAATTCATGGAATATCAAATTTGTCTGCTTACAATGGACATAGTAAAAGAATGGCCCCATTTCAAACTCGTCCAATGGGTTGGCCTGGGTTGCAAAAGGAGTTCCAGCGCCCACTCTTATTGTCAAGAGAGTTGTTAGACTTATGTTCCATCCATTCATTTTAGTGCCGCAGGTGGTGCAACATACTGAGCGGTTGCATCTTTCCGACTAATGGGATTCATTGGAGATGATCTTCTGTCCAATAGTTCGGCATCTTCAATTGTAAATGTGCCATTGTTGCTGGATTGGATCTTCCAGGTCTTGTTTTCCTCATGTAATCATAGAAATTTGTGAACATGCCTTTAAATTTAAAGAAATGACAGTAAGTAGCAAATATGAAGGTCATTAATTATGACTTGAAAAGTTTGTGGAGTGAATAAAATGCTTGAAACATTTCCCATAGCTTTTGGTGTAGACAAAACCTATTGCCTGCTGTCATTGTCGCTGCCAGCAATTATTTGAGGGAAATTGGGTTTGCTTGACTTAGAGTTTTTGTGTAGAGAGGGCTGGAGAAATAGGTTGAGTTATAGTTTAATTATTGAGTAATATGATCAGTATGTTTCAGAGCTCGAACACAGACTAGAAAATGAAAAAAATTGTTATCCAATTCATCTTTCATGGCGCTGTGAATGGTATTTTGGAAGTGTAGCTGATGATCTGGCTTGGTGGGTTTGCAAGCTTATAACAGATGGGTTGTGCTAGGGCTTCTATCCTACAAAGAATTCAAAATAACCACTCTTTTTGTTATTTTTTTAATTTTTTTCTCTTATTAAATTTGTGGTATATGGATGATAAGTAGAAAAATTTAATTATTTTAAGAAGAATAAAATCAAAATAAATTTTAATTTTTTTTAAAAAAGAAAAGAAATTATGATGTATGGTGTGTGAAGCTTATGAATAGCAAAACTCATTTTTTAATACTAGATGAACTGTTGGAAGTTAGACAATGAGAAAAGATAGACATAGGCATTACACATACTTTTCCTAAATATCACATCTATGATTCCATTAGCATCACTCCTCATATTAACACAAATGTCGAGAGCATATTGAAAAAATATTCCCAAGTCCTATAATTAAATAAAACTAAATTAAAACAAAGCCAAACGATTGCGGCCTAAATCAACTTTTCTCTTTGATTGTTTCAATTGGATGCTTACTTTTGACTAGTTCAATTGTTTTTTTTTTTTTAAGCCTGTAAAACTATTTCTTATTCACTTGTCTTTATTCTGCGACAGTGGCAGGCAACTAATGGTGGGTTTCATGGTTGACACAACGAAGATAGTGTGATACTTGTTATCTGTAACGTCTTAATAGAATGTTCAAATCATATGATTTATACTTTAAAAAGGCACATCAATAATATAATTGGAGTCTCATTGAAACCTATAAAAAGTAAAAATTTCTCACTCTCAAATAATGTAAAATTCCATATATTACCTATGACTAATACTGACATACTGGCATACTAGCATTTTCATAATATATAGGCCGAGAACAACATTTATAAAAAGAGTTGTGTTACTTCCATCGAGGGTGTAGTCTAACAAATTCTTTCGAGACGGTCAAATGCCCTTTTTTTATTTTTTTTTAATATTTTTAAAAATTTTAAAAAAAATTCACAATATCATTAAAAAATACTTAATACTAAGTAAGAAAAAATTGTCCCCGTTGTCGGGACCCAAGCATTTCTGATATAAATATTTATGGGTCTCGCTCGGTCAACTTTCTAAATTTCATCAGTTTAACTAATTTCAGCCATTAGATGTTAATAACAACGTCTCATCACAACCCGTAAGATCGTATTCTTTTCATATGTCCAAGCTCCCAATTAATGGCGTCGTCTTCCATTGACTAGGAAAAGTCTGGCCGGTTGCTGAATTGGTCTAATATTTCATCCTTATATGCGTTTATAATAATTAGAAGCTACCAATTCTGCCGGCCTCCTACTCATGACTTAGGGCACGTTTGGGTGTTGAAAAGTGTTGAGAAGTGTTGAGAATGTTTGTGAATAGTTATGAGTAGAGATTGAAGTGAGTTTGTGGGTCCCATTGAGAGTATTTTGAGTTGTTTGGATGTGTGAAGTATGTTGAGTTGTTGACTTTTGAGTAGATAGTTGAAAAATATGTGGGTCTCATAAATATTATAGTGATTTTACTTTTAATAATAAATATTATAATGATTTTATTATAGTGATTTTTTAATATTAATAAATATTGTAGTGATTTTATTTTACTTTATATATAATAATAATAAATATTATAATGATTTTATTTTTAATTTATATATAATTGTGATAAATATTATAATGATTTTATTTATATATATATATAGTTATAAATATTATAGTAATGTTATTTTTTATTTATATATTATAGTGATTTTATTTTTAATTTATATATAATAGTGATAAATATTATAGTAGTTTATTTTTTATTTATATATAATAGTGATTTTATTTTTTATTTATATATTATAGAGATTTTATTTTTTATTTATATATTATAGCGATTTTATTTTTTATTTATATATATTAGTTATAAATATTTTTTATTTATATATTATAGTGATTTTATTTTTTATTTATATATTATAGTGATTTTATTATAGTGATTTTTTAATATTAATAAATATTGTAGTGATTTTATTTTACTTTATATATAATAATGATAAATATTATAATGATTTTATTTTTAATTTATATATAATTGTGATAAATATTATAATGATTTTATTTTTAATTTATATATAATTGTGATAAATATTATAATTATTTTATTTATATATATATAATAGTTATAAATATTATAGTAATGTTATTTTTTATTTATATATTATAGTGATTTTATTTTTTATTTATATATTATAATGATTTTATTTTTTTTATTTATATTTAATAGTGATAAATATTATAGTGATTTTATTTTTTATTTATATATAATAGTGATAAATATTTTTTATTTATATATTATAGTGATTTTATTTTTTATTTATATATTATAGTGATTTTATTTTTTTATTTATATATTATAGAGATTTTATTTTTTATTTATATATAATAGTGATAAATATTTTTTATTTATATATTATAGTGATTTTTTATTATTTATATATTATAATGATTTTTTTATTTATATTTAATAGTGATAAATATTATAGTGATTTTATTTTTTATTTATATATTATAGTGATTTTATTTTTTATTTATATATTATAGTGATTTTATTTTTATTTATATATTATAATGATTTTATTTTTTATTTATATTTAATAGTGATAAATATTATAGTGATTTTATTTTTTATTTATATATTATAGTGATTTTATTTTTTATTTATATATTATAGTGATTTTATTTTTTATTTATATATTATAGTGATTTTATTTTTTATTTATATATTATAGTGATTTTATTTTTTATTTATATATAATAGTGATAAATATTTTTTATTTATATATTATAGTGATTTTTTATTATTTATATATTATAATAATTTTATTATTTATATTTAATAGTGATAAATATTATAGTGATTTTATTTTTTATTTATATATTATAGTGATTTTATTTTTTATTTATATATTATAGTGATTTTATTGTTTATTTATATATTATAGTGATTTTTTTTATTTATATATTATAATGATTTTTTTTTATATTTAACAGTGATAAATATTATAGTGATTTTATTTTTTATGTATATATAATAGTGATAAGTATTATAGAATGTTTGTGAATAGTTATGAGTAGAGATTGAAGTGGGTTTGTGGGTCCTATTGAGAGTATTTTAAGTTGTTTGGCATGTGAAGTATTTTCAAAAGTACGAAAATATTTGAAAAGTGTTGAGGTACCTCCGTTACCCCAACACAGCCTTAATACTGCATGCAGAAGCAGCTTCCACGTGATGGCCTGAGAAAATTATTAAACTGATATGATATAAAAAAAGAAAAAATGATAGCTATCATTTGTATTAATGATCATGTTTTTTTTTTTTTTTTTGGATTTGTGCTTGTTTATTTTTTAATATTGTAAGTGTTTTTTAAAATTTTTGTATTTTGTTTTTCAAAATGCATAAAAAAAATTACTTTAAAAAAAAAATTTAAAGATTTTCGTCCCAAAAGTTTTTCATCCTCAGTTTGTTCCATAAGCCTGTCCCAAAAAACTTTTTTGAGACGAAATTTGTCATTTTTATTTGAAAATATTTGAGCGGATTTTTCTCTTTTTTTAGGGAAAAAATCTTGTCCCTAATAATCATTTTTTTTAGACAAAAGATTTCTTATATTAATCCTATTTAGTTTTAATCGAATCTTGATTAGAAAAGAAGGAAAAAACAAAAAAACAAAAAGAAGAAAAGAAAGACCTGCAATATAGAAGGTCTCGTTTGTTTTTACAGATGAGATGAGATACGATAAGATGAGGTGCGATAAGATGAGTTGAGATTAAAGTTAAAAGTTAAATAAAATATTGTTAGAATATATTTTTTTAATATTATTCTTGTTTTGAGATTTGAAAAAGTTGAATTGTTTACTTTATTTTGTGTGAGAATTTAAAAAAATTGTAATAATTAGATGACATTAAATGAGATGAGTTAAAAGGAGTTGTGAAACAAACTTGTGGTGTTGCATGTAGTGTTTTAAATTTCTTACCGTACCGGCCGGTACAATCGAAATTTTCGCACCGGCCCAATGGCCAGTACAGGTATCCTAAGTGTTTCGTACCGGCCCAAATACCGGCCTTACTGACCTATATTTCGGCTTGTACTAGCCTGTATTTTGGCCTAGTACCGGTCGATATTTCAGCTTTTAATTTTTTTTTCATTTTTTTAAACTACAAGCCTATTTTTTTGATCCCCAATTGAGATTAGATTATTTATAATATATATATATGTATTTATATATAATTTATTTGTATATAGACTATTATTTTAGAATATAATTTATATATATTTATATATATAATTTATTCAACTATCTCGAAATGGTATACGAAACGATATCGGTATTGAAATATTTCGTTTCAATGCCTTGACCAATATGCCATCCGGTATGGTATTCAAAACATTGGTTGCATGTATACAACCAATGTATACGTGACTGAACTTTCTTTATCCCATGACTGTTTCTTTATACAAGGGAAAGTGTGGGGTGCTGAACTGGTCTTCATCCCATGCATATGCCTATATATTAAGCAAAGACTTGATAATTACTTCCAAATAAGCACTTGCGAACGCAATAGAATCACATTTCTGTTTTTGAAAAAAACTATATATAGTTTCTGGCCATGGGAGTACTCACGAAGCTTTTGCAGTTAATCTCATTCAATGGAGTGATACTGCTAATTGCGATGGTGGCAGCAGCGGCAGCTCAAGCCAAGCCTGTCTGCGACAACATGTGTGGGGGTGTAGAAATTCCATATCCATTTGGCTTGAGTACTAGTGAAGAATGCTACTTGGGCAAGAACTTCAGTCTCAGTTGTAATAGCCCTGATCATACTCCAATTATAGGCAGTGTCCGTGTCACAAACATATCCATTAAGGCTCATGAAATGCATGTCATGGCAAGTGTAGCCCAAAACTGTTACCATGCGAATGGTTCCCCCGAATCCAATTCACCAACCCAGTTCTGGGCAGGAATATTCACCATTTCTACAACAAAAAATCAGTTCATTGTTCTTGGCTGTGACACTACGGGCATTATTAGTGGATTTAAAAACGGAACAAGCTACTCGACAGGGTGCATATCTCGATGTAATAAGCGTAGCGATGCGATCAACGGATCTTGCTCTGGCGTTGGCTGTTGCAACATAGGGTTTCCAGATGGCTTAGAATATTATGGAGTGAAACTTTCAAGCTCTGAAAATCACACAAACGTATGGAACTTCAATCCTTGCAGCTATGCTTTTGTTGTCCAAAAAGGAAACTTCAACTTCTCCACGGACTACCTTCAGAAATGGCCACACGAAAGGCTTCCAATAGTGCTTGATTGGGCAATTGGGAATGAAACCTGCGACGAAGCTCGGAAAAAAGGGGATTTCGCATGTCAGGATCAGAATAGTGAATGCCATGATCCAGAAACCAGGCGGGGGTACCAGTGCAAGTGCAAGGAGGGTTACCAAGGGAACCCTTACCTCCCTCACGGTTGCCAAGGTATTTTATATATATACATACATGATCAATATATATATATATATATATACACACACACACACACATATATATAAAGCTAGCTTCGATCCTGAACGATAAACTTAAATTAAGGAACTTTGATTGATTTCACTTAATATTTTCCCATTCAATCGTTTCGATATATGATGTCATAGCTTGATCGATCATGATGATCACTTGACTCGCGCGCAGACATTGACGAATGTAAGGATCAAACTCATAAATGTAGCAGAGCGGAAGGCTGTGTCAACACCGAAGGCAACTATACATGTCGTTGCCCCAAGTGGTACCGTGGGGACGGAACAAAAGATGCTGAAGGCTGTGCTGCGGATTTCGTCCTAATTATTCAGATTGCCATTTGTAAGTATATTTTACCTGCTAATACTCACTCATGTACGTTACGATTTATCAACATCTATCTACTCTTGGATTGCCAAAATTAATTAACTTAACTGCTTATCAAATTTGCAGTTGATTGTGAATATATAGATATATCATATCATGTATGGATGATATTCAGAGTACTTCATGACGACCTACCATAGATTTGTCTGTATATAGAAAGTATAGATATATCATATCATGTATGGATGATTTTCAGAGCACTTCATGACGACCCACCATAGATTTGCCTGTATATAGAAAGTCAAAGTAGCCGGCTAGATATATAATTCGAAAAAATCTACACAGCCTCATATATATCCAATGAATGAGATCATCGTTCGACTATGATATATATCCAATGAATGAGATCATCGTTCGACTATGATATATATCCAATGGCCAGCTTTGCGTACGTCCACTTCAATGACCTGCTTTGCGTACAATTAATTAAGCTTGATCATGACTAGGATTTTCTTTTTCAAAATTAAAATATGAAGGTAGTTTCTAATTACATAAATACATCAAACTTTATTTATCTTATTTTCCATCTAATTAAATATCATCATTTTAATTTTTTTATGTGACTTACAAATGATTGAGAATTATTTATTATTGTTTTTGCTTATTAATCTGTAACTATTTCAAGCACATTGAAAATAAGGGTAATGATTAATGAGATTTACTATGCATCAGTCAGTATTTACTCTCACACCCCACATCTATAGCTTTTTCATAGGGTGTGTGGTTATTTTTCAAAGGGTATGAGAGTGTTTTTCATAAGATGTGGAGTGTAGAGTAGTGAAAAGTGACTGATGAGAAGAATTTTTCATGATTAATTTAGGAAAATGCTTGAATGCCTCCCCAATCTATCCCCCCCTGCATATGTGTTCCCTCATTTATTTTAATTTTTTTTTTCTTAATGGTTAAAAAAGTGACTACAAATGAATTTTTATATTCTTTTAAAATGTTTAATTAAAGATGTTTAAAAAATGTTTGAAAGGAAAAAAAAAAAAAAAAACAAGCACTAGGTACGTACACATTGGAAGGGCACATTGGGGAGGTAATGTACGTAGCATTGTCCTTAATATACTACAAGAAAAACCCTTTATTAGGTTTGGGACATCAAATAAAACACAAAATTCTCATCTCATCTCATCTCATCATTACACATTTTTCAAATCTCCATTCAAAATATAATAAACAATTAAACTTTTTAAAATCCCAATATATACCTTTTTCAAATTCCAAAACAATAATAATATTAAAACTTAATATTTTAAACTTCAAAACAAAACACAAAATTCTCATCTCACCCCCCAAACTTACCTTAGTCTATGCTGCAAAAAAAAAAAAAAAAAAATTGCTGGGAATAGCATGCAATAGAGACGATTTCTGTATCCTAACAGGCCTTACACTTACAACCCTTTGCTTTTGTCGTTTGGATATTTTTTGATTCTTTGAATCATTAACCGAGGAATAACATGAGAGTGATTAATTTATAAAACCGAGAAATTAGATAAATATATTTTGATTCTTAGCTGCTACGTACCCTTAATTTTGCTCAGAGTGGCATCGTACTTCAAATGAATAATGGCTTTTGATCGGCGGCATTTCAAATATTGTAGGTGCTGGAGTAGGCTTTATTTGTATGCTAGTGTTTACCTCTTGGTTGTACTTCGTATACAAGAAAAGAAAGATAATGAAGCTGAGAGAAAAGTTCTTTCAACAGAATGGAGGCTTGATTTTAGAACAGCGACTCGGCAGACAATTAGAAGGATCTACAGAAACACTCAAAATCTTTACCGTTGAACAGCTACAAAAGGCTACCAAAAACTATGATGAGAGTAGGATAATTGGCCGAGGAGGTTTTGGTACGGTTTACAAAGGTTTTTTAGCAGATAATAGGATTGTTGCCATCAAGAAGTCAAAGATAGAGGATGAAAACCAAATTGAGCAATTCATCAACGAGGTGGTTGTGCTCTCCCAAATTAATCATAGGCATGTTGTCAAACTCTTGGGATGTTGTTTAGAAACACAAGTTCCTTTGCTTGTCTATGAATTTGTCCCAAATGGTACCCTTTTTCAGTATATTCATCAGGAAAGCAATGCGTCCGCATTTCCTTGGGAAACCCGCTTGAGGATAGTTGCAGAAACAGCTGAGGCACTATGGTATCTGCACTCTACAGCCTCAATACCCATAATTCATAGGGATGTAAAATCAACAAACATACTGCTTGATGATGACTTCACTGCAAAAGTCTCCGACTTTGGAACTTCAAGATTGGTTCCGAGAGATCAAACCCAACTAGCCACTGTAGTGCAAGGAACTCTTGGATACTTGGATCCTGAATACTTGCAAACAAACCAATTGACAGAAAAAAGTGATGTCTATAGCTTTGGAGTGGTGCTCGTGGAGCTACTTACAGGAAAGGAAGCACTTTCATTTGCTAGGTCCGAGGAGCAAAGAAGTCTGGCTATGTATTTCATTTCTTCCATAAAAGAGGAAAGATTATTTGAAATTCTTGAAAATGACATAGTTGCAGAAGGAAATAAGGAGCAAATCCAACAATTTGTGGAGCTTGCAAGGAGTTGCTTAGCAGTAAAAGGGGATGAGAGGCCTACAATGAGGGAAGTAGCAATGGAATTAGAAGGAATAAGAAAGATGCAGAAGCATCCTTGGGTTAACTTGGAAGCAAATTCGGAAGAGGTCGAACACTTGCTTGGTGAGACATGCGAGGCTAACAAATATGGGGAAAGTAGTAGTACTATAACTACTGGATATCATCATAGCGTGAATGACCATGGAACATACGCCTTGGGAGATGGAAGATGAATGTTTTATGCTAACCTAGCTATACGGATCTTGATGTTATTTTCTTATATATCATGCATATATGCAATTTCTTGCTTTTATTTTGTATGTGTGTTCCCTTCTACCGGTATGACACGTCCTTTGTAGTTGTTATCTAATGTGGTCAGCGACTCTGCAGTAAGTGCTTGTTTTTCCTGTGTTTTCTTTTTTCTGTTTCACTCTTCCTCGTATGACATTGCCATCTTGTTTTTATGTTCCTACAGTTGTAATATTTTAAGTTGCTGAACTGCTATATATTGTCATACTGCTCTGCATACATATCATCGGTTATTTATACTTGATTGACATATTGCATGCTTTAGGTTGTCTTGAGATATAAATAAATAAACAAAAACGTACTTCTTCGATTGCATGAAATGCTCAGTTGACATAATGCTTTCCGTTCTGTGAGGGGAGGCCCACCCCAGAAGGGCTTAAGCCTAGGAATGCCTAACCACAAATCCCAGGCCAGAATAGGGGAGCTAAAGACCCTGGGCCACAGGATCAAAGACCGAGTGCACAACACCTTGCAAGAGCCCGAGATACAAAATTATACGTCGGAGGGAATTGAGAGCCCGGGGCGAGAGGATCGGAAAGTGAGCGCAGGCCCAGTCAAGATTGGCCTGTCGACTCAAGGCTCGGGAGGAACGCTTCGGGGGTCGGCGAATTAACAAATCTAATCACCAAGCTGGACGAGCACCACATTGGCATGCACCTGGTCCCAAAGTCACTGACCCCAAGGCACGAGCCAACCCGGATCAGTGTCAGGGAGTTCGGCATGCGCGACACGTCCCAAGAGCCAAGGACGGCTCGCCCGCGATCTGACACCTCCTGGCATGACAGAGAAGTGGCGGCCAGACAGATGTAGGACGACTGGCACGACGCGATCTCCCGCTAGGTCGTAGACTGACACCCACTAAAGCAAAAAGGAATGAGCGGTGGCAGGCCTGGCGTCTGACATGCCATGATCTCCCTCAACCGAAGGGCTCGAATCAAGTATAAATAAGGGAAAATCCTCCTACGGGAGACCCTCGATTCAACCTGCATAACAATTCTACTTTGCTCTATATTTCCTTCTCCCTCACCATAGAACTATCCACTAACTTAGGCATCAGAGTGACTTTGAAGGCCAAGGTAGCCTCTCTTTCTTCTTAGTTGCAAGCACCAAGGAGCTTGGGCTTTGCAGAATTGTTCGGGCTATAAACACGACATTAACACGTTCAGTCATGGAACTTCTGTGACTCTGTCCAAAGGGTTTGTATTACTCCAAAAGCATGCAAAATATAATGACTCTCAAATAGATCATCCTATAGATTTTAAGTTCAAATTAATGCCCATAAGAACTAGCTCTTGCACGCACACATTATATAGCCTAATCCTCTTCAAGATTAAACAAAAGTATGTACAAGCTTTGACAAAAACTTAGACCACAAAGAAGCCTAAGACTATAGGTCTCTAAACACTTTCTACTAAAATTCCTTAACATTAATGATGCAGTAAGCATGATTGGGGGCAGCACAGCAAGCGACTTACCAAAATAAACAAAGAAATGTAGCCGTGAATAGAGGAGGTCGTTGATAGCTTCATATAAGGATCATTGAAGATTTTATTTCCTTTGAATAAAGTTTCATTAATTGTTATTTCCTTTTCCAAATAAGTTTCCTTAGTTGGTTTCTTCTGTATAAGGGGCCCGAATATGGGATGTAACGCCCCGTCCCCGAGGGTCCGGAGAGTTAGCTCATAAAACTTGATAATCAACTCTAACAACGCTAGAGTACTTCCAAAATCAAGGATATATATATTTTCCAAACTTCCAATCAGCGTAAATACTTCAAATTAAATAAACCACATAGACTCATTTATCCAATTTTCAATCCAACAACCCAAATAAAATCAACTCTTCTTCATGTCTCAAATAACAACTAGAAATAATATAACATTAACATAAGTCTCCATAAACCGTCTAAATCCATTGAAGCAAACTTAAGAAAAATAAATAACCTCCAACATCAACACTAATATCATGAGATACCCAACAACAATTTACTGCTAATCTTCTCCATAAACTCTAATACTGATCCTCAGCTGAACCATCGATGTCATCTGAAATATTATAAAGATTAACGGGGTGAGTTATCAATAACTCAGCAAGCAGAGAGCATATACTAGCATGTAAACATGAGCATTTATAACATTTGATAAGCAGAACAAAACATTTACTTTCAGAATGCAGAAACAAAACTTTGTACAAAAGCATTAGAGCGAAATTTTCAGAAAAATAAACTTATTCCAAAAAGAGAATCCGTTGGCATTTCTAAACTGAAATATTATAATCATATCATCTCTTAGCATCACATCGGGACAAATACCATGTTTAACCCCCGTGGTAGGGTTATAAACCACCATTATACCCGTGGTTGGGCCGTATACCATGTTTCACCCCCGTGGTAGGGTTATAAACCACCATTATACCCGTGGCTGGGCCTTAACAGAAACAGAACAGAACATTATCAGAACAGATCACATTCAGAAACAGAATCAGAACTTTATGCCAAAGTTTTTCAGATGACACATCATATCAAAACAAAGTACTGAAAAGCTTCAGATCATTTCACGTGTTCGAAATAAACAGACACCATTTTGTTTATTCAAAACAAAAACTTTTAGACTTTCATATTCGCTCTTTTTGTATAATTCAGAAACAGAATGCACAAAATTAACTCATGTCTACACCAGTCATGACAGAAAATACTTTCTCTTATAGAATTTATGCATATGCAGAACAAACATATAAGATTATTTTTAGATTTCTTTTAAAAAATAAACATGAATATTTTCAAAATCAACCTCATTTCATTTCTTTTATGCAAAACTAGTATATGAACCCCGCTTACCTAAACTTCTTAGCTTTTTTGAAATTTTTCCTCAAAAATGTCGAGTCGAATATAAATCGTCACCTATAAAAATAATAACATAATTTTCGTAAGTTTTCAATCAATCACGGATTTCGATATTTAATCCTAAACTTCTAAAATAACCTATTTTAATATCTCAAAACTTAAAATCCTCGTAATGCCAAGATATATCATCACTTCCTAAAAATCTCCAATATTCACCATGACCATCGTCAAATTCAAAACACCAATATTCAAACCTAAAACAGCCAACAAATTTCATAGCATAAACCAATCTCACACAAACTCCATCATCAAATCCAACCGACCCCCCCTTACTCCACGGACTCAGTCCGGCACAACCAACAAATTCACAGTAAATATGAATTAGCACAGAAATATATTTAAATCTCAAAAGTTCTTTGGGAAAAATACTTACAATGCTATAATATAATTTTTGAAAGATCACGGAAGTGCTAGAAACGGCGACGCAGCAACAAAACAGTGCGAAATGCACTGTGGCTGTGGATCTCAGAAACCCACTTTTGAACGGGTGTAAACGAAGACTCGAGATTGATAGGGTAGGGCCTAGGGATGTCGGTGAAGCTAGTGGTGGTGGTAGTTGACCGTGGGTGGCGGCGCAAAGGGTGGTTGAAGTGCAAAAATATCCAAAACGGAAATATTAATGGTGGGGCTTCACCGATGACAGATCGGAGGTGGGGTTGGGTCCATTGGGTTGCTAGGAGGTCGAGGATGATGTGGTGAGAAAGATAGTGGCCGGAGGTGGCGCGACAGCGGCGCAGCGGCGCAGCGGCGCAAGGAGTGCCGCGGCTTGGTGATGCGCGTGGGAGCTAACGGCGGCGCGGTTGGGGCTGTTACAGGGAAGTGGTTGCCGGTCGAAGGGGGAGGTGAGAGGGAGTGGCGGTGTCGGTCATTGCCGGCGCACGGCGGCGGGCTGGGGGAGAAGGGAAACGGATGGAGAGAGGGAGGGGAGCTTGCGGTGCGCAGGAAGCAATGGAAGAAAAAGAAAAGAAAGAAGGAAAAGAAGAAAAAGAAGAAAAAGAAGAAAAAGAAAATGGGAAAGAGAAAATGTAGGGAAAAAAAATGAGGTCCAATCCTCATAACTTGAGTCACAAAAATGATCCAACGGAAACGATTTTAAAACAGCAAGTAAAATAAAATAATTCAAACGTAATGATTAAAATGAAAATAAATAATTAAACCTAACAATAAGTTAATTTAATATGAAAAACAATTTAAATGTATTACAATAATCAACTATAAGAAAGCACTTCAGAATATTTTTCACAAAATTAAAATCATAAAAATAAATCCACTAAAAAATCTAACCAATTTTAAAATAAGAGAATAAATTTTTAAATTAATAACAAATAATCTTTCAATTAAAAAAACACTAAAATACGGGGTGTTACATGGGATGGATAGTGGTGATCATTTTTCTGAATATTATAAGGATTTACAGAGTTTTATCAATAAAACTGGTGGCTCGTAGTTTGGGAAGACGTAGCTCTTCTCGAATTTTCCTTCCTTGGTACGTTTCCGCTACGTCAATTGGCATCGGAGCAAGGTTTCGCCTGACTCAATAGCAAGAAACGAAGGCAACCAACACAAGAATGAGGACCTCAGTTCGCTAGCCCTTTGGAACTCTATCCAAACTCAGAACGAACAAAACCAGCAACGGCTTGAGGGGATTGAACGCATGTTACAAGAAATTCAAAGTTCCATCACCAATGTCCATGTGGAGGGCAATAGGAACCAAAATGAAAGGCAAGGAGATGAGGCTCATCCAGGTGGAGGAAGGGGACCTAGACGACCACCACTAAACCGTGGTGGAGATGACTCCTCCAGTGATGAGGAATTCGGAAACTTGGTGGGAGGAGGAAATCA
The DNA here is from genome assembly GCF_001411555.2 of Juglans regia. NCBI lineage: Eukaryota > Viridiplantae > Streptophyta > Magnoliopsida > Fagales > Juglandaceae > Juglans > Juglans regia. Next base: position 11,185,055 of record NC_049906.1, on the reverse strand, counting down.
TAGGGGTCGTGATGGCAATACCAACTTCAAAATCAAAATTGATTTGCCATGTTTCAACGGTTATCTTCATGTTGAAAGTTTTCTTGATTGGCTATCGGAAGTGGAAAACTTTTTCGACTACATGCAAATACGAGAAAATCAACAAGTGAAGTTAGTAGCTTACAAGCTAAGGGGTGGAGCATCGGCGTGGTGGGAGCAAACGCAGGGTGCCAGGACTATCAATGAATATATGGAAGATTTTTATCGATTGAATTCTCTGAACAATCTCTCAGAGACTGAGGGGCAGCAAGTGGCGAGATACATTGGGGGACTACGCGTTGCCATCCAAGACAAGGTCACCTTGCACACTGTATGGACCCTATCGAAAGCAGTCAACTTGGCTATGAAAATTGAATTACAACTTGCTCGCCCCACCAGGTCACCAAGCTATGCAACGGTAAACAGAGTAACTAAACCACCAACTCAATTGAATCCACCACATGTCCCTTCATCCAATCATGACCAAAGGACGCAAAATATCCACCAGGGTCCCAAATCCAGCACCACTCCAACTGGGGGCAGGGAAGCCTCAACCAAAATCCTTATAGCAAACCTATCAGTGGCAAGTGTTTTCGCTGCAATCAACCAGGACATCGCTCCAATGAGTGTCCTGCTCGAAGAGCCATTAACATGGTGGATGGTGAGGATTTGACCAAGGAGGACGAAGGCGAAGAGGATGAACTTGTTGAAGGTGACGAGGGTGATTTAGTGAACTGCGTTATTCAGAGGCTCCTCTTGACGCCAAAGCTTGAAGATCATACCCAGAGGCACGTTATTTTCAAAACTCGCTGCACCATTAATCTAAAGGTTTGCAATCTGATTATCGATAGTGGGAGCTGTGAAAATATTGTGTCAAGGGCATTGGTTTCTACGTTACAACTGAGCACAAAGAAGCATCCCAGGCCATACAAGATCAGTTGGATAAAGAAGGGCGCCGAGACTAAGGTAACCACTACTTGTCGAGTTCCATTTTCGATTGGCAAATTTTATAATGATGTAACAGACTGTGATGTGGTGGAGATGGACGCGTGTCACGTGTTGCTCGGAAGGCCGTGGAAATTTGATGTGGATGCCACGTATAAGGGACACGACAACACTTATTCCTTTTGGTGGCATGAAAAGAAGGTGGTGTTGTTGCCCACGAGAGAGAAGTCCAACAAAGTAGCAATGCCTGAGAAGAAGAATAATTTTCTTATGGTAACCGAAGATCAGTTCCTGATGGATGCAAAAGAGAGTGGAGAAGTTTTGACGTTGGTGGAGAAAGGGAGAACTGACGAGGACATTCCCGAATTGCATCCCCATGTTCAACAGCTGCTTGAAGAATTTTCAGATATTGCTCCTCATGAATTGCCGCCTGGTCTACCCCTCATGCGAGACATACAACACTGCATTGACTTGGTACCGGGCGCCAGCCTCCCCAATTTGCCACATTACCGAATGAGTCTAAATGAACACAAAATTCTTCCAGATTAGGTCGAGGACCTCATTTGCAAGGGGCTGATCGGTGAGAGCATGAGTCCCTGCGCTGTTCCAGCCTTGCTCACTACAAAGAAAGATGGTAGTTGGAGGATGTGCGTGGACAGTCGCGCCATCAACAAAATCACGATACAATATAGATTTCCTATACGGCGATTAAATGACATGCTAGACATGCTTGCACGCTCAAGAATTTTTTTCAAAACTTGCTTTGATGAGTGGTTATCATCAAATATGAATTCGACCCGGTGATGAGTGGAAAACAACTTTCAAAACAAAGGAAGGTCTTTACGAATGGCTAGTCATGCCATTCGGCTTATCCAACGCGCCCAGCACCTTCATGAGGGTCATGCACCAAACTCTCAAGCCTTTCATTGGCAAGTTCGTTGTTGTATATTTCAATGATATTCTCCTGTACAACCAAGACAAACAACAACACATGGTGCATTTGCGCGAAGTGATCTTAGTTCTAAGGGAGAACAAGTTGTACGTTAACTTAAAGAAGTGCAATTTTATCACCAACAGATTACTATTTCTGGGTTTCATTGTCGGTGTAGATGGAATTCATGTTGATGAAGCAAAGGTTCAGGCTATCCGAGAGTGGCCACGCCCCTCAACCCTCACGCAAGTTCAAAGCTTCCATGGACTAGCCACATTCTACCGGCGGTTTATTCGGAATTTTAGCACTCTAGTGGCACCAATTACTGAATGCATGAAGAAGGGCAGATTTCAGTGGGGTGATGAACAAGACACAAGCTTTGCTGTCATTAAAGAGAAACTATCTACAGCCCCGATTCTTGCCCTGCCCAGCTTTGAAAAATTATTTAAGGTAGAGTGTGATGCGTCCATTGTTGGCATTGGGGCAGTTCTCTCACAAGAAGGTCGACCTATCGAATTTTTTAGTGAAAAGCTAAACGAAGCAAGGCGCAAGTGGACTGGTTACGAGTTGGAATTTTATGCAATAATCAGGGCCTTAAAGCATTGGGAGCACTACTTGGTTCAACGCGAGTTCATTCTGTATAGTGACAGCCATGCGCTGAAGTTCATTAATACTCAAGCCCACATGAACCGAATGCATGCCAGGTGGATCACATTCATACAAAAATTCATCATGGTCATTAAGTACAAGTCAGGCCAGCACAACAAGGTTGCAGACGTTCTCAGTCGACGGGGGGATCTTTTAGCCACCCTACGAACTAAAATTACTGGCTTTGAACAGCTCAAAGATCTCTATGTTGAAGATGATGGCTTTGTTGAGACTTGGAAGAAGTGCAAACTCAAATTTCCTACAACAGATTTCCATATTCAAGATGACTATTTATTTCGAGGCAACCAATTGTGTATCCCACGGGTTTCTCTACGCGAACATTTGATACGTGAGTTACTTGGTGGAGGTTTGGGAGGCCATGTGGGTCGAGACAAGACTATTGCTTTGGTTGCCGAGCGATATTATTGGCCACAATTGAAGAGGGACGTTGGCAGGTTTGTTAGAAAGTATCCCATTTGTCAAGTGGGAAAGGGGCAAGCTCGAAACACCGGACTTTACACCCCTTACTAGTGCCAGAAAACATATGGGAAGATGTGAGTATGGATTTTGTACTCGGCCTTCCGCGCACCCAGCGTGGGGTGGACTCCGTCTTTGTTGTGGTTGATAGATTTTTGAAGATGGCTCATTTTATACATGTCGAAAGACAGCCGATGCTTCTAACTTCGCCCTCCTCTTCTTTAGGGAAGTTGTGCGACTTCATGGAATTTCGAAGTCAATTACGTCAGACAGGGATGTTAAGTTCCTTAGCCATTTTTGGATTACCTTCTGGAAGAAGTTTGAAACCAACCTCAAATATAGTAGCACTTGCCATCCGCAAACTGATGAGCAAACAGAGGTAACAAACCGCACATTGGTCAACATGGTCTGGTGTATTTCCGGAGACAAACCAAAGTAGTGGGATGTATGCCTTCCACAAGTGGAGTTTACTTTCAACAATATGATGAACCGATCCACTGGGAAAACACCATTTGAAGTTGTCTACACTCGCCCACCAAAGCATACTCTAGACTTAATCCCACTTCCAAAACTTCCTGGCGTTTGTATTGCAGCAGAAAATTTGGCGGAAAGAATACAACAAGTTCACTCAGATGTTCGCGTCAATTTGGAAAGGGCCAACTCATGTTACAAGCAAGCAGCGGACAAGCATAGGCGAGTGAAGATTTTTCAAGAAGGAGATTTGGTAATGGTGCATTTACGAAAGCACGTTTCCCAGCTGGAACTTACAACAAGCTGCAGAATAAGAAGTTCGGACCATGCCGAATTATGAGGAGAATAAATGATAATGCTTATATCATTGACCTCCCCGATAACATGTCAATCTCTTCTCTTTCAACGTAGCAGACATTTTCGAGTACCATCCACAGATGAAGAACTCTATCCTAACCATAGCTCGAGGACGAGCTTCCTTCCGAGTGGGGAAGAATATGATGCAGTAAGCATGATTGGGGGCAACGCAGCAAGCGACTTACCAAAATAAACCAAGAAATGTAGCCGTGAACAGAGGAGGTCGTTGATAGCTTCATATAAGGATCATTGCAGATTTTATTTCCTTTGAATAAAGTTTCATTAATTGTTATTTCCTTTTCCAAATAAGTTTCCTTAGTTGGTTTCTTCTGTATAAGGGGCCCGATATGGGATGGATAGTGGTGATCATTTTTCTGAATATTGTAAGGATTTATAGAGTTTTATCAATAAAACTTGTGGATCGTAGTTTGGGAAGACACAGCTCTTCTCGGATTTTCTTTCCTTGGTACGTTTCCGCTACGTCAATTAAGATGGAAAAAAGGACTTAAAATAGTCTTCACATGCTCAATCTGCACATAAAAGTTATACAAATCTACAACAATCTGCCATCAAGTGAAAGGACAAAGCAAAATAAGTACATCCAGTAGTGATCGTGATTCTTGTTAAAGAAATCAGAAAAATAAAAATCAATTATGTCATGTTGTAATATTGCGTAGCTAACTATAGTGGAACTAGATGTATTTAGCCTGTGTAATGCCCCGTATCTAAAAATCACATTTTACAATACAAGTATACATTTCAAAGTCTCAATAATACATAAAATTTATTTGTTCAAACCAAATATATGTGTTCCCCTAGAAGCACATCAACAAACTACTCCAACATAATTAATTAAGGACATCACAAAATCCCAATAACAACTAGGGTTGTAAAACTAAACTGGAGAACCAGCCCGAATGGCCTTGGACCGGTTGGTTAGGTTCGGGACCAGTTCCTCTATTTTAAAAACCAATCATAATCGGTCTTGTCTCGATTTTATGTTTTCTAGGACTAGATTGAACCGCACTGCTTCGCATATTTATATATTTTTAATTAGTTTTTAACATTGTATATAATATTTTTTATATTATATATAATTTTTATAAATTATAATTTTATATGAAATAATGTTATACTACAACAGAATTTGGTTTTTGTGACAATTAAAAACCATCACAGAAAGTAACGTTCGGACGTATAAACTGATGTTCGAATGTTAACCTGACTGATTAACGTTCATTGTTTTTGCTTCGCACCATTGATATTTCCGTTCGAACGTTAACTCGATGACATTTGAATGTAACATTCAGATGTTAAAGGAGAAAAGTTCGAACGTATCATTTTTAACGTTCGAACATATCAATTCTTATCATTTGAACATTTTGCTTAAATTCATTGGCATTTTATTCAAACGTTGATTCGAACGTGAATCAATGTTCAAACGCTTGTTCTTTACGTGCGAACGTTATGATTAGAAATAGTAATTTTGTAAAATTAAAAACCATACAAATTGTTTCATATTACACCATAAATGTAACAACTAATAATATTTTATAGAGTTGCAAAAATGGACAATAAAAGTTTCTAATATTGATAATGATATATTGATCATTTCTTTTTCTTTTCTCGCCCATTGTGATCTTGCTGAATTGACATAACACATTCCATCTGGACCATCATCTTCCTCTACACTTGCTCTGGGACTTCAATGTGTATTCTCTCATCGTGATCTCTTTGTTCCTCCTGCATACGGGTCTCTAAATCAGACTGTCACGATAAGAGAGACTCCAACTCCTATTGTCATGAATTCATTTGCTCAATTTCTTGGCGTGCTGCATCTAAATCTTTAGTAAGAACTTTAACTTCAGTAGTCGAGGTCTTGGAGGATGAACCGATTCACTTGAAATAACATCCCAAACCTCTTACCAAACCAGATTTGGTCCCGAGCACTTGCGTGAATATGTCTATATCCCTAGGAGATGATTCCTCAGAGGCTGATTGGATCTCAATCATTTCTTCTTGTAATTACAACAAAAATATGGTAATAAAGCTCACATATTAAAGGAAACGAGGAATCAAACATAATATGAATTCACATGTTGCATAATTTAGTCACAGAAAATAACAACATTTACATAATTATTTTTAGCGACAGGATCAACCCATCAACTCACTCACTGTGCTCATCAATGTGAGTAGCAGCATAGACATAAATGAGGGAGAAATTTTTAGGATCATCACGTTTCTAATAAAGCCACATTAGTAAATTTAAAAAATAATGTTAGTACTTAAATAAAAGAATATGATAAAAATGAGTGAGAATTAATAAGTTATCAATTACCATTTTATCAGCAAGACGTTGGAATGACCTTGAGCTGGTGGATTGTCAAAGCAGTTGTATTTTGTACATTGATAGAACTTAAGTGCTACAGGAGAAATTAACAATGTTAAATATAATATATGAAACCAAAATAGATGTAAATAACTTATAGAGAATAAATGTAAAATACTTGATAATTTGGACTTGCGAAAATATCACAACACTTATTCCAATCGTTTAACTTCAGTTTTTGAAAATGAGACTGAACAGCCTCTTCCAATGTCTCGAACTTCTTGAAGTGGTCATGGCATCGTCTCTTGTGACGTCGAAATAATGTAGCCATTAACTCGTTCACAGTTTGCACATCCTTGCTATGGTCAAAGTTGACGTCGAATTCATCCTAAGAAGTGAATTGCCTTAAAAATATGAAATCAAAACATCTCTAAATAAATTTACATTCGCATATAAACTCACCAGTACAAGACTTCGAATGTGATCCTTCACCTCATTCAGAACATCTCTCTATGATTGCACATAAAATGGGGCATAAGCTCGGATTAGTGTGTTGACTTAGGAGGCAAGCGATGCTGCACTATTATCCACTCCTCTATTGAAGTTATCAGGAATGTTGACCTTGATTTTTTCAGGCCTTCTATTTCTTTCAAGAGCAAGGCCATGTGTGTAGCCACGTCCGCAAGGTGACAATGCATCAACTAATATTTTTAAAATAATTAAATATAGTCCCCAAAGTATTGAAATATAATTAATTATCAAACAAATTTCCTTACTAGTAGATGTCGACTAGTTGTCTGTCTCCTGTGTATTAACTTATTCAGGAACGGAGTCCAGTCATGAACGAGTTCGGGACTTGGGGGAGGAGGCACATTTATTCGTTGTCGTTAAGGTGGCATCCTTGAAAATGATTAATTTTATAAAAGAATTAGTATAGAATAATTTATAAAAAAATGTATTGTACTGTCACCTATGTAAATAAAATACATAATACTTTTATTCTTCATTTCCAAATGTATTTTGCATGCTTGTTTCATAATAGACTTCAATAACATCTTCGTCGTCATTATCTTCTTCTTCGTCTTCTTCATCGACTTCCTCTTCGGACTCTTCTTCTTCTTCTTCTTCTTCACTTTTTTCATGAACTAAATGATCATTTAATATGGATGGGTCGAGATGTATGGGTGGGACGTCATCTCGACATAAGAGGATTAGTTCAAGTGCACCCAGGTCAACAAATAAATTTATACCCTCTCCATCTTCCTGGTAGGCCTCTATAATCGGAGTGTCATTTTCGTCTCCACCATGGTCGTGATCTGCTACCATTCCTGCATCATCTATATTCCGAGTCATAAATTTTTGTACGACTAGCCAAGTTATCTCTCCACTATCTTCATCGGCCCCTTTCTTTGGATCAACCAAGTAATAGACTTGGGTAGCTTGACAAACCAATACGAATGGATCATCAACGTACCATTTACATGCAGTATTGACCCTTGTAAAGTGACTATCCCTATGTATCGAAACCCGACCACCGGCTATATCCCACCCGGATATTTTAATCCGATAATGTCACGTATGACACCATAGTAGTCAATGTCATCTGTTCCATGACTTCCCTCGACCAACACATCACAGTTTTCCGTCTTTCGATTACATTTACGGTCCATAGTATGGAATCTATAACCTTAAACTGTGCATGCAGTGTATCGAAGTGATCTGTGTGAGGGACCACAGGCCAATGCATGCACTTCAGAAGAAACTGATGCAGGATCATTAGCACGATGTCATTGCCGAGCTTTTGGGGATTGATCGCATAGTTGAGATATTGACTGCAGGATATGCTCAGGTTATGCATGGATCCCAAGTAGATGTGGATGTAGGCACTTCTGCATCATCTACTGGCCTAGTTGACTAGTCGGAGGCTGGGGATATTGATGAGGAGGATGGCGACTGAGATGAGGATTTCTACATCCTCACTGGGACTGACCGAGACCGGATCAATAGGAAGAACTCCTTAAGCCAAGTATAGCTCCTCCATTTTTTCCACATATTGCATCTTATTGTTGCAACGAATGTGGTTCCTGTGGGACAAAAGGCCACATTTAACCAGAAACTCGCATTATTCGTTATACAAATGGCACGTAAAGACCCCATCGACTTGCCACTTCATATTTTTAAGAGGATCCGTTACGAGGCGAATGTCGTCTTCACGGGAAACCTCCCATATGGAGTCCTCATTACGAAACTATTACTAACCCAAAGTGTGCAACCCAATGTGGAGGAGTGGAGGACAGACCAGATGAGCCCCATCGACATTACCACACACCATTAGAGCATTTGACAGCGGAAGGGGCATGCTCGACGTCAGTATGGCCCTATACCAGATCTTGTTCCTATGACACAGTCTGAGCCTGGCATCGGAGTACTAGTCAGCCGCTGATGGGTACATCTATGGGAGATGCGCTAATTGCTTGGGTTGATGCGATGATCTCAGATATTATTGCACACATCAATTGAAAGATCGAGTCAGTAGAATAGAGTGTTGGAGATTTTGTCGCCAATGTTCTCCATCGAATAGATATCCTAAACACAAAGGTCACCGCACTGACTGACGATTTTAATAAATATGTAACCAACACATTTTGAGTATTTTGTACTTTATTTTTATCATATGTAATGAACAATATTCTTATTTAATATATCTAATGTTTTTGAATTTCAATTCCCAATCTTTTTTAATGTTAGCTTATACAACTTTAATATTAAATCACTACATTTTAATTCTCAATCTCTTTTAATTTGAAATATCCAACTTTAATATTAAATCAATTAACGTTCGCACGTGAGAATCAATAACGTTTGAACGTTAGCTCCACAAATTTTCACGTTCGCACATAAATAGACCCCACGTTCGAATGTCCAAGGAACTTTCTAACGTGAGTATGTATACGTTCGAACGTAATGCAATTTCTTAGCTACCTTCAGTTACAGTTTCCACATACCGTCATAGAAAATACTTTTTTGTGACGGTTTGGTCACTGTCACAATTTCCAAACCGTCACAAAAACTAATTTTTGTTGTAGTGTTATATTATAATTTATAACATAAAAGTTTTAATTTTAAACATGAAAATTTATTTGATCATATGTTTTAAACATAAAATATATATTAATTGCATTTTATGGTTTAATAAATTCTCAACATATTTCTTTTGATAAATACATTAGTAATACTAATATATAGTAGTATATTAACTACTATATTATTACTAACATATAGTTATAATACTATACCAATAGTATTAGTGTGCTACTAATATTTATATATATTAATATATATATATATATAAGTATAAGATATTAGAGATTTTATATATATTAAAAACTAAAAAACCGAACTGGTAAAATCAGAAGTACCGGTTTAGGAGAGTAATAGGTGTGGTATCTGTTCTTGAAAATGAAAAATCAGTGTATAACGGCTGGGTCCCAAAAATTTTTCAAAACCGGAACAAACCGGACCAGTTACACTCCTAATAACAACATCAATATTCTAAAATAATACTAAAATAAATGACTCGTTTCTTTAATAATATTCTCTTATAGACTCTTGGAATCCTTGACACTTATTCCATTATACTCAATTTTACAAGCTCGCTCATGCTTTCTATTCTTGATCTTCAGCTAAAACATCCATATCATCTGAAAAATAATGGAGATAATTAGGTGAGTTATCAATAACTCAGTAAACAACGAGTCTATGCTAGTGTGTAAGCATGAGCAAGTTACAGAATGCATAAATAGATAGTTCTAAAAAATATGGAAGTGGTATTTTCATAAGCATTTCATTTCAATAATAATATACAAAAGACCATAGGTACAAGCATAACTCAAACATCATCAGAAACAGAAGCAGAGACCATGTTTACCCCCGTGGTAGGGTTGTGCATGTCGGCCATTAGCCAAGCAAAATATTTCACTATTTTACCAATGTGATGCACTTAAAACAAGGACCATGTCTACCCCCGTGGCAGGGTTGTGCATTCTATGGATAGTCAAGCAAAACATTAAACCACTTTGTCACCAAAATAATCATTCAAAATAGAAACCATTATTATATCTCGTGGCGGGGTCAAAGGCCACTATTGTATCCCGTGGCAAGGCCGGAGGCCACTATTATGTCCCGTAGTTAGGCCAAAGGCCATTATTATGTCCCCTGATGAGGCTAGATGCCTCTATTATATCCCGTGCCAGGGCCATAAAATCAGAGCATACCAGAATTTTATGTCTTAGGGTTTTCATATACAATATCATATCATAACATTATACAAAGCAGATAAATATCACATAATCAAATAAAGATTTCAGACTTCATAACATTATATAGAGCAGACTTCATATTTACATTTTATGCAAATAAATTTTTTAATTAACCATGAAACTGATTTTTGATGAGCTAAATGATAACAAAAAAACAAATATTTAATGAATAAACAAGCTATATATCAAAAAATAAAAACTATTCAAAGTGACAATGTTCGAGACAAGAAAAATATTCAATACAAAATATTTCTACGTGGATAGATTTTGGATGTCCTTCTGCATCACAGTAATGAATGCCTCAAGTCCTTACAATCGAGTAATGATCAGTGCAATGATCCTCTCCATGATCCTTTAAATGTCCTGGATCAAAAGTTCGTGATGCTCCTCTAATAAAGATCGCATCTCCCTAGTACTAATTGATGCAACCTCTATAGCAACTTCGATATCCTTAGTAGCTGGATCACTTTCAGTGCCACCACAATATTAATGGGAGTCTTCCGCAAGTGACCCTCGCTCTTGTTGAAAGAGATCTTATTAAGGGGGCCGATCTATGGGTGCATCCACTCTGTCAAAAGCAAATCCACCCCCGATTTGACTAGGAGGTTGGAGATCATTAATGCATATGGTAGACTACCTCTAGTCAAATGCCGTGACTCAGATTCGATGTGGATGAGGAAGTATAGAGGAACATCAATCTGCTGTCATTGTGCTATCTGTAACATTAGTCAAGCCCCTTTGATGTAGAAATTTATCTTGTGCTTTCTTAGATCGATATTGTGTAAGACAAGCAAATTTAATATGCGAAAGAAGGCTCGACAATTTACCTGTTTGATGACCTTGCTGCCATTATAGGAAGGAACTGAATCATGAAACATCAACCAACGAACCTCATCCTCGATATCATCGCCACTATCTGTCCCTACTGGTGGTGGCAAAGCAGGGTATGCACCTACCTTATTTGGATGTTGAGAAACTCAGCAATACTGTCTGGTGAGAACGTAATACAGACACCTTGAATAGAAAAAGTGAATAACTTGTCATTAGTCCTATCTCTGGTATGGCCTGATAGAACTCAGCAACCATATTTGGATAGGCCACCCCCTTTTGCTCACAAATCGGACCCCATCCTCTATCATGGATGATGGATGACAGACTCATTCCCTCCCAAACAAAATCACGAAAGTCATCTAATATTATCTCTCTCTCAACCAATATGGGCCTTATGTTAATACTAGCCTCATTGCTACGTTGCCACTCTAGTCCACACTTTCTTCCAACATATTGAATGACTTCACTGTTTAGAAAAAAAAAAAAAACAATAATCAGTTATAAATATATCCAATAATTGAACAATGTAATTATGTTCTACTGAGCTGCGTTTGAATTGAAACAATTACTATGCAATCTGGTATTTAACATGTTCGAACGGAATTTACAACGATTCAAACTAATATAATAACTTTTTTCCAAATCGAATAGCTTTTAATCTTTATGAACTAATAAACGTCATACCGTTCAAAGGAGTTGTGTCAAGTCCATACTAAAAGAAATGCCGCTGTGTAGAAACCATTCGAACATATTCATATCCATTCCAACAAATAGACCTTAGAGCGTTGATCACACATTTGAATGCAAAGGATAGTTATTTGGACTAGGGGTGAAAATCGAAGGTCTCAGTGTGGTTTTGGTCCAAAACTGAAACCACACTGATAAGCTGAAAATATGTTTATCTCAACCGAAACCGACCGATGAAGGGGAAGAAAACCGTCAACGTCTGTCTTAGTTTTCTTCCGATCGATTCGCCGACATGTTCGGTGGCGCAAACAAAGTTACAAATACTCGAATGCCATCATCACAGATTCACAAAGTTACAAGATTCACAACATATATCACATTATCACAAAACTAAGCCATAACAAAAAACTAGAAAATGGATTGGTTCCCTCTCTAGAAAGTCTTAAAACAAATATCACAAGATTGATTCATAAAAAAATCAACAAACTGGATCAGTACCCTCTTAAAAAAAATTAAAAGAACCCCAATCCCCATAAAAAAAAATAAAATGAATCGGACATGCGAGCTTGAAACGGTGCAAATGGATGGACGGAGAGAGGGACGACAATAGAAGAAGAACCCAATGAAACCGGCAATGGATCGATTGCATCACAGAGAGAGAGATAAGAGGGAGATGAGAGAATTTGAGAGAGAGAGAGAGAGAGAGAGAGAGAGAGAGAGAGAGAGAGAGAGAGAGAGAGAGTGAGTGAGTGAGTGAGAACGAGAAGGAGAAAGGGGGATCTTAACCTAATTCAAAAAATGCCATTTGCTTTATTTATTTTTTTCAACTGAGCGAGCCCAAAACGACGTCGTTTCACTCATTTAAGTGAAACGACGTCATTTTCATATAGACATAAAGTGAAAAAAAAAATGGTAGAACCGATCAGTTGGTTCAGTGGTTTTTCACTAGGTCGAATCAAGACCTAACCGATTGACATCAATTCTACTTATTTTCCACTACCGGCCAACCGGTTCCCTGTCGATTTTCGCATGTTCCGTGCTCCAGCGGCCAGTCTGATCGGTTTTTGGCCTGTTTACTCGGTTCCTATACACCACTAGTTTGCACATTCGAACAAAGTTGAATATGTTCGAACGTACAAACCTCAGACAATTCGACTGGGTGTGTCAAGTTTGAACTATCTGATATGTGCTATTTGGCAAAAAGCATTCGAACAACATAATAGTCATTCGAATTTACAAACCTTAGCCATGAACATCTATGGCTTAGTCGACTCAGAAGCAATATCCCACCAACATTGGTTTTAAACAGGTAAAACTTCTTAAGGAGGGAGCCCACACCCAAACATCGTGTTTAGTAACCAAAAAAGACAACAAATGGGTCAGATCTTGTTAGAAATTTTGAACCCCATTTTCAACACAACTAATGTTTTTCAAGCCTATTTACCACATAGAAGGAAGGGATGAGAATTGTTACGTGTTTAATGGCAGCCTTAGGTCATCCTACGACAAAGATGGGCAGTGAACGGTGATTGGTGGTTTGGAATGGGGAACTTTTATGAACGGTTCGATGCTTATGGGTTAGATATATTTCCCGATTTGGTTCCGTTCGAACAGTATTTTGTACGTTCAAATGGTTTAAATAAGATTTTTGTGAACCAATCAAACAGGAAAAATTTGTTCGAACGATAGATTCATGAATCTTCCATAAAAGTTATGAGGATTTATATATGTATGGGACTTAAGTACGTTCAAACATTTGTAAAATCTGTTCAAACTATTTGATGGAAGTTAAAATGGAAAATGCATAATTTTAAAAGTTCGAACAAATAATGAAGCATTCAAACAGGCGTGTAATATGTTCGAACAACCTGTGCATGGAATAAATTTAATAAAAATGCAATATTAAAAAGTAAACAAACACAAATCAAATAGAGCAATCATATTTCATTATGCTATATGTTAGATGGATGAAACAAATATAGTAATCACGTTTCTTTTCTTGAAGCAACAGAGTATTGTCAACAAAGTAAATAGAGTAACTTAAACGATATACCATCATGCAGGTTCAATATCTTTTCTTCTCCTATAAAACAAATTGGTAATGTTATACTAGTCTCTGTTAAATATTAACAGATCAACATTTATGATTAAAGTTGTAACATATATTTTCCTTTTGCAGTTACAAGATAGTCCTGCTAGTTATAACCTGGCCTAATTGTTTGCTAAATTGCATACAAATCACGATGATGTTTGGAGCAGTCTCGAAACTGAAGGAAATTACGTAAGTTTATTTTTTTCGTATTTCCTAATAATATTTATGTTATTTATACTATCTGTAATGATAGTTATTTATTTATGTTATTTATTTATTTATTGGTAGGAGAAGATGGTTTCATTTCGACAAAATGTTGTTGCGTCTGATGGATCCTTCGTTAATGTTGTTGAAATCTTTTCTCAGGTTCTTGGATTCTGTTTTGAATATTTGAGGGGTTTAGGACATTGTGTGAAGCCTTTCTCCTCAAGGTCATCCTCTTCTCAAAGTAGATTGAATAACAACTCTAGGGACTTAGAGGAAGCAAGGCTCGAGATCTAACATTTGAAATCCAAGCAACGAGAGTTGGAGAATCAATTGCGTTTGGCAGTGGATATGGAGGCCCGATAACAACATGACATGAAAAGGAAGATGGAAATTCAATCCCAAAAAATTTTCAAATAGATGCAGTTAATGATATCCCCAAACTTTAGGCCACCACCAATTTAGAACTAATATTATCACATTATGTCTATTGACTTATTTTGATTTAATGCAATATTGAACAATTGTGATGTTTTAATTATAATTTTTTAATGTAGTTTTCTTATTTTAAATTAGTCAATTACTACCAATGATTACCATTCGAATGAAAATTATTAATTAGTATCATTCGAACACTTTTTCTGATGCCATTCAAACGAGCAACCCAAAACCATTCGCCTGAAAATGAAATCATCACTGGAGTTCGAATAAATTACTAATTCGTTCGAACACTCTACATGTTTGACCATTTGAACACATTGTTATGTTTGAACCAATTTTCCATCATTCTAATGGAGAATAAACCTTTCGAACAAAATTTTTAATTCAAACATTTTTTCAAGTGCGTTTGATCGGATAATGTATGTTCGAACAAAAACCAAATTCTTCGAACAACAAGAACGCGTTCAAACACTTATTTAATTCAAACATAAGAAAATAAATTGGTGTCGTTGGAATTAAATTACCAACCAGTCCGAACAGTTAGCCGAGTATTCAAACCGATAATATTGTGTTCGAATGGTTTTGTGGGACGAAAAAATTCCATCCCCCAAAAAATTTTAGTCCGAACGGCTCAGCCACATTTCGTCCCTAAAATTACTTTTTTGGGACAAAAAAAACTTTTGTCCCAAAAAATGCAATCTCTTGTAGTGCATATTTGTTTTCTTCCTCTATCATTTTTTTTCCTCCTATAAACAGGGAGAAGAGTTGAGTTTTCCACATATATATGCGCGCATATATATATATATATATATAATTTCAGTTGTTGCTTATTTTTTTTAATTCTTATGTGTGTAGACTATCTCCTTGTTAAAATTAAATGATCTATTTTGCGTAGATCTTTCTTATTCTATATTTTAATGTTTGAACAAAGTAAAACATGAAACGACTCATCCATCACCTCGAACTAGAGAATTCTGAAGTTTAATCTCTCGATGGAATTGGCATTTAAGTTAGAGCATTGAATTGACTATTTCTGGATATGAGATTTAAAAGAAATGAATTAAGATCCGTTAAAGTTTTTTTTTTGTTTTTTGTTTTGAACTCTAAGGGCATTTTTCAATGTTGTAACCAGAGGAGATCAGTGTTGTATTCCAAAGGTTTTTGCACGATCTATTTTCGTCATCACAACCAGAAGGTATTGAAGACTGCTTGAGCTCTCTAGAACCAAGAGTAATTGCTGACATGAATAAGAAACTACTCAAAGAATTAACTGTTTAGGAGTTAGAGAATGCAATATTTCAAATGGAAGCTCTTAGTTCCCCACGGCCTAATAGATATCCAACAGCTTTCTATTAAAACCATCGGAGCCCAGTAGGTAAAGAGGGGATTGAAGTTGTCTTGCATATGCGAAATTCAAGTGGATCAATGATTGATATAAATGAAACTTACATTTCTCTTATCGCCAAGGTAAAGTCTCCTACAAAGGTCTCAGAATTTTAGCCAACTAGTCTATGTATTGTTACTTACAAAATTATTTAAAAAATCTTGGCTAATAAACTTAAAAGGATACTATATGTGATCATCTCTCCTAATCAATATTCTTTTGTTCCTGGGAGATTGATCTCAGATAATATAATTGTAGCTTATGAGGCCACGCATACTATGAACAGAGATCGATTGGGAAGTCTGGATATATGGCATTGAATTTTGATATGAGTAAAGCATATGACCGGGTTGAATGGAAGTTTCTAAGAGCAATCAAGAGTGAGTTGGGTTTTGAGCAAAAATGGATTGACCTAATGATGAATTGCCTTAAATCTGTTGTCTATTCTATTCTTAATAACGGAATTCCACAAAGGTTGTTCAATCCAACTAGAGGAATTAGGCAAGGTGATCCGTTATCACTTTACCTATTCATATTATGTGCTGGATCTCTGAGCTCTCTTCTCAGTAGTGCAAAAGACACAAGTGCTATTACAGTTGTCTCCATTGCTCCATCTCTTTTTTTTATATGATAGTTTACTCTTTTATAGCAGCCAATGTTTTGAATTTCGTACCGTACCGGCTGGTACGGTCGAAATATACATTTTCTGCGGTGTAGTCGGTACAGGGAAACCTGTTATTTCATACCGATCAGAATTCTTCTCTTTTTTTCATTTTTTTTTCATTTTTTGACCCCCCAATTCATACCAGACTATTTATAATTTATATATATATATATATTTATATATAATTTATTTATATATAGACTATTAATTTAGGATATAATTTATATTCATATATAGACTATTCCGAAACGGAATCGGTATTGAAATATCTCGTTTCAATGCCTCGACCGAAACGGTCACCGGTACGGTATTCAAAACATTGATAGCAACGCAAGATGTTTGGAGCTAGTGTTCCAGAAGAATCCAAAAGAACATTATTTGCAAAAATTCTTTCTTGGAAACAATAGAAGCTATGTGTATTGTTTTTGAGATAGAAGAACCGGAGGAAATAATAGTTGTAGCAAAAAGAATATGTTAGAGAAGAAATGAATTTGTTTTCCAATAAGAATTCAAACATCTAATGTTTTGATGAAGCAATCGAATGAGATTTTGCAGGATTTGGAAAATCTTAGAGTTCAAAGAACAGACCAGGCTGGAACATCTAGCAATGTAACACAGAAATTGGACCCTCCTCCACATAATTGTTTTTAAGATTAGTTAGGATGCTGCCCTTGATAAAACTCATTGCAAAATAGAATTTTTTTTTTTGAAGATAAAGTCTCATGTATTCACTTATAAAAGTGTTTGGATACAAGCTAGGATAGTACCTACAGACCAGATACCATCTCTAATATTAAGTGCATGTCGACTTAAAGCATGAGCTGCAACATTACCAGCTCTAATAGTATGCCTCACAGTCCAAGATGTGAAAGAGTTCAAAATAGACTTAGCGTCCCTAATCATTGTTCCCACATAAGAATCATTGACTTCACTAGCCTTGAGATAGTTGACAATTTGTAAAGAGTCCCCTTCCAAGATGAGTTCCTTCCAGCCTAGCGACTTGCAGAAAATGGATGCTTGCAGGAGAGGATAGGCTTCTGCCAATAGGGGTCAGGGTAGAGATCATGCTTCATTCTCATAGTGGCCTTAACTGTTCCTTCCCAATCTCTAATAATAGCTCCAATACCCACCTTGCAGTTGTTTTGGTCAAGGGCAGCATCCCAATTCGACTTTAGGTGGCCACGTGTAGGAGCTTCCCATTGAGATGACCTCCCCGTATCAATTGTTGGAGTCTTGGTAGCATGTTGAAGTTGACTGAGCTCCTCGATGAATCCTTGGCTTGTTGAATAAGGGAGTTAGGAGAAAGTTTTGTTAAACCCAAGTTCATTCCTTCTTTTCCATATCATCCAAGCTGTGATACCAAACTCAATCATCACCTCATCTTCTAGGAACTCAAACAAACTTTCTACCAGTTGCAAAACAGAATTGGAATCATAGCTCGAGGGGTCATTGGAAAGTGGAAGGAATCAGTAGCAAATATCCACAGTTTCTGACATTATCGGCTTTCAAGATTCAGCTTTTGTCCCTGTTGTAATGCAGAGTATTTTATGGATGAGAAAATTATTGGTAAAAGCTACGTATATAAAACACGGATTTGAAAAAGGTAGACTCCATTATCAAGAAACGATACCCCTCCGCTTTATTTACTACCGCTGCACTACCCACAGCCCACATGGCTTTCTTTTGTATTTATTTTTTTCTGTCTTTTACTCTCTCATAATCAAAAAGTTGACAAAAAACGCAAAAGACCCATCTCCACTTGCCGCACTCGCTCAGAACTCTCCCCTATGTATCCAAAAGCTGTCGTTAAGATTGGGCAACCACTAACTCAAACCATCCACCCAAAAGACACCCATGAAGAAAGACTGGCACAAGCCCCAAATAGAACTTCCTTATCAAGAATTGTCTTTGAACTGGTATACTTTTGACTATTCATCTTTAAATTCATTTTCTTCAGAGCCTCCTATCAAAAAGAATTATTTTTTGTTTTCTCATTCTTGATTTTTCACAGTACATATCAAAAAAATAGTTGAATCAGAATCATCATCTCAAGATTATTCTGGGTCTTTGACAAACGAATCTCAAAGAAATTGACCTCCATTTCCAGTCAAAGCATTTCTTTCAAGTTTTAAGAACTTTCTAAGTATTTAAAGATGGTGGGAGTTAAGCCAAAAAGTAGAATTTTTGTTTGCAAGGGCGTAAGTATAATAATATTTAAATAAATAAAAAATTATAAAGTTTTAGATTTGCGTTGGGTGTGTCACTCTATTGCGCTCAAGTGCTTAGGATATAAAAATGAATGTTTCACTTTATGCTTTTATTCATTTGAAAAAAAAAAAAAAGGAAAATGCTATATGCCTTGTCTCCCTAATTCAAAGAACTAGATTCTTATAACCATGATAAATAAGGAAATAAATTGGTGATTATAAATTGGGTTCTGATAAAACTATAAGCATGCTTTTCTCTATCTTTTTTGTCTTCACCTTATTTTCTCTTTCTTTTCTTGCTACGATGTTGGCAATTCGGCATGACCCAAACTGATCAGCAGTGGTTTTCTTTTGGGCCTGACCACAATAATGTAGGCTCGCTAGTGGTTAGTATTTGCCTTTTTTTGGTCAGATTAGTTAAATTTTGCTTAATGCAAAATTAAACAAAGACCATATATTTCAAGTGGGACCTGAAGGCTCAAAGCATTGTTTTTGTTGGGTGGTAAACAAGGGCCTGTATGAGGTCCAGACTCCAAATCCCATGGTTTAGTTGGTATTAAGTGTTCTATCTAGATGGGTTTGGGTTTGAGCATTTTTTAGCCCAAGAGAGATGAATTAATGAAGGAAACATGCATATAAATAAAGCATGAAAGATTTAAATCTCTAAAAAGCGGTTAATTATTGTTTAAATCTTTTATAATATTTAATGAGTAATGCTACAATTATGGGATATACAAGTACCACGTGAAAAAGAGCAAGATCTACTATTAAAAAATTAATTTTTTCATTTGAATCTCATATTTACTCACTTCTATCTTAAGAAATGTATGACGCTTATACACTCTATGATTTTAAATATCATTTTTTATATTTAATATGTCAGTTTAAATCTCTCGGAGAGTGTTAAATGTTTAATACATATCGTAGAGTCTATTCTATGGGTTTATGATCTCTAATTTTCTCTGAAATCAAGGGTTTTGAGAAACTATAGATCGTCTCGATTCACATGGTACGTACGTACAAGCATAATGGATATCTGTTCTAAGTGTTTATGATCATCAATTTCAGCTGCCTCAACAATCATGATCTAGTACTTCCCTAATCGAGATTCCCACATTTCAACCATCTTAATAAATGCTTTGGAACTACAATCAAGTAGACCTCAACAATATGTCTATACGTTTCTTTTCCCATCTCTCTTTTTGGTTGGGAACATTAATTGGGCATTTGGATAGATGGATTTCTAGAGGAAGACTTGGATAATAAGAATAAGAGTCTTTAAAGTTCAAAGGAAAATCTTCTTGCAAGCAATTTCGCGCACCAATATTAAATGTAAGGCATTCGTTTAAGGAAACTGTGCGAATTGAAGACAAAAATGATTTTTATGAGACATAAGACCTTATTCTTCTCTCAAAATAATTTTTTTTATTTTTTATTTTATAATAAAAAAAAGTTATGTGAGTGTTGGTTTGGTGCACCAAACCGCTTATACCGAGCAAACCCCTTTGGCCAGTACTAAACATTAAGCTAGATGCCTTTTTCTAGCATGATTTCTTTATATACTACAAGAAAAGTACTTATTTGTGATAGTTATATACTATAAAAATGATTATCATTTTCTATCAAAGTGATTCTATTCTCGTCGCAAATAATTCATCATAAATAATCATTTTTCTTATAGAATAGCTGGTGACTAATAAAGCAGTAATTAGACTTGGACGAGCTGATAGTTACACCAATTAATATAACAATGCATCACTCATGATGTTATATAATAGATACCACACACACACACACACACATATATATATATATATGGATATATATATATATATATATATATGTGTACGTAGCAATATATATTAGAGAATAATATTTAAAAAAAATTCTAAATTAAATCATTATATATAGCTATATATAGCTAGCGTGCACGATTTGGATCGTTCTATTTTGATACCATATGTTATATCAAATGATTAATATTGCCTTAGAAGGAAAAAGGGTCTAAATATTCTTTAAATTCCTTTGACTAATTTACAAGACAAATTACGTCATGATATCATCATCATGATCGTACAAAAACTACTGGCTAATGATAATTAATTATTAATTAGATTTACCGGCCTAATGTACTTTAATCATTGGATGATCATTTCAAGCCTCTACGCGGTAATTGCTCTGCATGCATGTCAATGTTTTGTGACTTGCGATATTTGAATTTATAATTCTCTTATCATTGTGGATTCATGTGAACGTGGTATTGATCCTTTTACATATATAGCTAGCTCATGTCCTGACTTTATCAGCACTCCAGGGCATGATCATATATAATTGCTGCTCATTCTTGTGATCAGACTAGCTACGCAAAGTTCGCTTGTTTCTCCCAAAAGAGGTGGGAAACGTACTACGTACGTAGCTAGAGTATTGTTGATCTGTTAGATACAAGTAGCTAGATATAATGGCCGGCTCGGTTTCTGACCGATCGATGCTTTGTTTGGTTGCCAAGAAAATAACTTAAAAGGCCATGCATTTTCTAATTTTACTGTTTCTAGGTTATTTTTTCTGAAAAAGAAATTAAGAAATGATCATGTCATCCCCATAGTTAGCAACTTATATAGCTGCAAGTAAAGTAATGAGCATGAAGTCATGTGATATATGGTCCTGATCATATGTCGTCCAAGTGTCCCAAGCTAGCTGATTCTGAAAGAAATTAATTAATCAACATCACCTACCAATAATTACCAGCAATCATTCCCCCATTTTTATACGTTACTTGATTCTGCAGAACGTGCATCCTAGCTACTTTCTTTTTATTGAAATCGAAAACAGCTCCAGCGCAAATATATTTAATTACGGCCAAGATCGATGATCATCAAGCTGTCATGCATCGTGTAATTCACCATTTCTAAAACCAACACTCAGTTCACTATTCTTGGCAGTGACACTATTGGAATTATCGGTGGGAACCAAATGGGAGGAATGTGTAATGCTAGTTACAAATCTTAAATAAATAATTCTCACACTGCTCTTTGTAAAAAAGTGGATTCCACTAGAATAGAATAGTTATTTTTAACATATTTTTAAGGTGAAGTCCACATTTTACAAAAGCATGTGCGAGGTTGTTTATTTGGGACTTGTATAAATCATTTATCTAACTTTAATTACCAGCTAGCTGATTATGATATAATGTCGAAGTTATTAGTTTGGATTCCAGCGGAGTAAATGATATGTTTTCACCTACTTTTCACTACTACTTAATATTCTATCATTATTTTGTCATTACTTTTTTACTATTATTTATAAAATATCTGAAATCACCTCACTACCCAAACTCAACCTAAAATTCTACCTACGTAACATAGATGGTTTATATATTCATCAATGATTGTGCTAATTGTGACTCTTATGATTAACCTAAAACTTTACCTGCCATCTGATCTTCCTTGTTGTCCTCTAGTGATGATTTGGTGGGCTGGGCCTGGTCTTGTATAGCTTTATTATTTTTACTCTCTCACAGGCATATTAGGAGCCTTTCACTTTGTTGAGCCTGTCTTGTGGCGAGTTGGCTATTAATTCAAAGCTTAAGGTAGTGATCGTTAGTTGTGGTGCATATGCCATCATGCTGTTATATGTACACATCTCATGAATTTCGTTTGATTGAGATTTATGAAAAGTCTCGGCCTCAGTATCAAGGCCTGTTGGGCATATGTGCATATTGTGTAATTAGGGAATATCCAGGTGGGACCCACATATTATGTAGTTTCTCTTTGACAAGTAAAGAATCATAAAAGCTGAGGAACAATGTAGTTTCTCGATACCATATTTTTTTGTCTGTGCAGTTTCTTGACACCATAAGAATATGCAAGATTTTGTGGAATTAAGGCATTGAAGCCACTTGGAATATACTTAATTCCCAGGTGATATCAGCTATCCAGAGGAGCACTTTTTGATCCCCTGAATCTCTCCAGAGATCCAGAAACTTTTGAGGAGCTGAAAGTGAAAAATATTAAAAAACATGGACACTTAGCAATGGTTGCTTGGTTAGGCTTTTACATGCAAGCATCTTTGAAGTCTGGTAAAGGTCCTGTACATAACCTTCTTGAGCACATCACAGATCCATTTCATAATAACTTACTTACCATCCTCAAGTCCATGGAAAAATATCGTCGTGACTGTAACTATGTTATTATTGGAAAAGCACTGCACCGTACAAGGTCATCATGTATATAGTCACTTGTTCGTAGTTCACACAATTTTATGTTCTAGACTTTGATTTGATACATGCTTTTCCTAAATATGACATCTATGGTTCCGTTAGTATCCCTCCTCAGATTAACACAAATGTCGAGATCATATTGAAAAAGGGAAATAATTTAGCCATAAAGAGATTATGCAAAAACAATATCACAAATTGATGTACTGGTTTATGTGATTTGTCAGATTATAAAGTTATTTTATTGTAAAGTAGATCTAACAGATCAGATGAAACCACATAAATTTGTGGGATTGCTTTTGTATAATTTCTTTGTAGATGTAGAAGTACTCATTGAAAAAATATTCTTAACTCCTATAATTAAATAAAACTAAATTAAAACAAAGCCAAACTCTTGCTGCCTAGATCAACTTCTCTCTTTGATTGTTTCAATTGGATGTTTACTTTTGAATAGTTCAATTGTTTCCTCTTTTTTTAAGTAAGCCTGTAAAACTATTTCTCTTTCACTTGTTTTTATTCTGCGACAAGGGCAGGCAACTAATGGTGGGTTTCATGGTTGACCCAACGAAGATAGTGTGATACTTGTTATGTGTAACGTACTAATAGAAGACCCAAATCACATAGCCTATATTCCAAAAATATTAGTTAATGATATAATTGGAACCCCATTAAAATTTTATAAAGAGTAAGAACTTTGCCTTCCCAAATAATGTGAGATCTCATACACCATCTACCATTATCCTTATCATATTGGATATCACATTATTCATTTTGGTGAGTCTAACGAAATCATTCTAAAGATCCACGGGATAGTATGGAGTTTTCTTGCCTTGACGGAAGCAATGTGCTTGTATAGGATCGGAGCAGTTTTACGAATCTTAGGTGGCCACAAATTTATTGATGAAAAAGCTTTACGTGAATTTTTGCTGACTTGTCAGTCTGAGGTAATGATGCATCTCCTTTTAAGGTTTTAGGTTCAGTGCATAATACATTTGGTTAAGATTTGAATAGGGATTTTGTAGAAGTAATTGGTTCAATAATTAATTAGAAGATAGCACAATTTGAGTACCATTCGTTCTTGCTAGGTAGATGCTATGTTGAATTTTTGGGTTCTGGCTATATGGGGCTGTGAATACAACTTCCAAATGTATAATTGGTGCCTGACAATATAGATCCAAGTTTGGGGAAATGGTAAATTTGGCTTGAGAGTTGGAAGGATGCAATTAAACTTTGCTAGATAGCAATGATCTTCTTTAAAAATTCAGTGATGTTTAGACTTTTGCTAGATAGCAATGACCTCATTTGATTACGTAGTTCATATGAGATGAGATGTTTTATTGGAAGTTAAATAAAATATTATTATAATATTATTTTTGTTCTGAAATTTGAAAAAGTTGGATTGTTTATTATATTTTATGTGGAAGTTTGAGAAAGTTGTAATGATTATATGAGATGAGATGATAAAGTTTGGTTTTGTATAATTCTTTTCTTATAGGTTTTGTGCTCAAACCTTGCAAAACCAAATCACTTTGCATTATGGTTTAGAGGTTATCTGAAAACTTTAATGGCACCAAAATTAGTGATATTTATGGAGTCTTATGTTTGGTTGGATAATTTGAGGTTAAAGTTTGAAATTTATGAAATTTCATGAAATGATTAAATGTGCAGCACATTTTAATCCTTGACACATACTCCATTTAAAACTGTAATTTCAAATCCCATGGATGTTACTTTTTTTGCTAAACTTGTATGAGACAATGGTTTGTTTTAAATTATTTACGCTTGACTTAGTACTTTACAATTAGAATGTAATTATTGTGTATTTTTACCTTGTCATTCCTATCTATTCATACATTTTATCCTTCCATGCATTAGTCTTCATTTTAGGGAATTTGGATAGTTGCCTACCAATCAAGGGTTTTGTGTTCATGTGTGTAAGAATTTACAGATTAGTTGTAACGCTCCAAATCCAGGTGGCTTAGAGAATTACTACCTGTCACTTAAAAACATATTTCCCAACACAACTAAAATAAATCTCCAAAACTTCATAATCAAAGCTCAATCCCATGACTTCTAAATAAACACCTAGAAAACTCCGCAAGGTCATTACCGCAACAAACATAAAAAATAAACTAAGGGGTCCAAATCTCTCTGTAGTCATAACAAACCAAACTGATAATTTCATAAGTCTTACTAAACTCAAGATATAATTAAATCAAATCTAAAGGACATCAAAATTCCTTCTTTTTCCATCCTCTCATCAGCTTAATCATGCTCACCATTCTAATCCAGGTCCACAGTTGGACTCTCCACATCATTTGAAAATATTATGAAGATAAGGGAGTGAGTTATCAACAAGTCAGTAAGCAGATGACATATGCTAGCGTGCAAACATGAGCATTTACAAAGTGCAGTATGCAGAATAAAAATATTTTCCAGATTTATCATTCAGAACAAAACATGTTTTTCAAAAGTAACAGAGTGATGGTTTTAAGACAAGTAAAACTAGTAGTACTTTGGCATAATATAAACTGAGTATCATCATCACATCAAAACAGAGTATCTCACAAAGCAGAGACCATGTTTCACCCCTGTGGTAAGGTTGTGCTAATCCCGGTGGCCAAACCAGGCAGAGACAGAGGTGAAATCTTTCCCTTATTCTTCTCGGAGCCCCGAGTGTGCACACATGAAAGACCACAATAAAAACACTTTGTTTCCAAAGTGGGTGCACTCAGAGACAAAGAAGTTTGTACCAACTCAAACAGAGCAGAGTATAACATAGCAGAGCAATGCAAAGCAGAGACAGAGTCAGATACAAAAATCAGTACACCATGCCAAAGGTTTTCAGATGTTATATCAAAATAAAACAGAGTACCAAAACATAATCAAATCATTTCACACACTGAAAACAAAAGTCAGAACATATTTCCAAATAAATGCACAATTTTTCAAATTCTCAATATCGCTCTTTTCCAGATTTCAGAGACCACATGACAGAATTTAACTCATGTCTACACAATACATGTCAGAAAATATTTTTCCTTTTCACACAGATTTCATGAATAATGCAAATAAGCGACCGATGTTGGTTTTTGTTTTTCCCAAGTTCTCATTACATCACAAAATATGCAAATTTTTAGAAAATCAGCCTCAGTCTTATTAACTCGTATAAAATCTAGCATAGGAGCCCCGCTTGTCTGACTCTTGCAACATATTATCTATGCCTTGAAAACGATCTCTATCAGTCTCGTCACCTATGCATAACAATAATATATATAAACTAAGTATTAAAAACCAACAACACAATTTCATTCTAAAAATTTAAGACCCAAATTCTAAACTATATTTCAGCAAATTTAATCCAACTCAAACAGCCAAATAACAATCTGGATAGCCTACACTTCAACCCAAAATACCATATACCAACTTCAATATTGTCCTATACGACCACCAAAACCAACGTCAACTCAAATAATGAATAAATCACACCCATTTCAACAGCCCATAACTCCAAGCAACCATCAATAATTTAACTAAAACAACATTACACATTAAACGTTTCTCTCCGTTCACAACTCCACAAAAGAAGATCCAACACTTCTAAATGTTAATCGGCACCCAACAAGACTCACTTCTATTTATTTCTAAAACACAAATCCAACAAATCAAATTTTATTCTTCTAACACACGTAAATTGGTGCCAAAGGAAGTTTACAACAATATCTCTTACCTAGCGTCGTGTGGTTATCGGTGAAAGAAAGGAGCGACGCAAGACGTTCTAAAGATGAAAAAAAATAATTCCCTGTGATTCAGTGAGAAAGTCAGAATTTTGTTTCATCTAGAGAGAAAAATTACTCAATGAAATGAATAACTTATGGTTGAAGGCTCAACATTTATGAGAAACCGAGTAGAATGACGTACTCACTGCACTACAACAAACACGAAGACGCACTGAAAAGAAAATCCACCAAAACCACGGACTGCACTTTAAAAAAAAATTTCTATTCAATAGCCATTTCGTGTAAGAGGAAGAGATATGTGAAATCTTAAAGAGGAAAAGAGAAAAGAAGAGATTTACCAACTGGTGAAGCTCTCGGCAACCAAGACTGAAATTTGTTTTACCCAAAACTATAGCTCCAACAAATATTGAGTAATAGAGGGACCTGAGAGAGATAGGTGCACTAATCTACAGCAATAGAGGGACACGAGAGAGAGATCGATTGTGAGGGAAAAGGAAATGGAGAATTCTTAGGGCATGAAACTCAGACTCACGAAACAAACCCAAACGAAAAGAAGAGGAAAATCAGGAGAGGAAAGGTGGCAGTATAGTCGCCTTGTTGCTACCCAATTGCATTGGGCAGTCCCTAATGTAGTGTCCTGATTTGTCGCAACAGAAACACAATCCTGCCCCTTTTCTGCACTCTCTGGAGTGCACTTGATTGCATGTCCTACACTGATAGGGCTGTTGGTTACCCTGAACCGGCCATTTTCCCTAGCTACTACCTTCATTTCTCTTTTTCCACAGTTCCTAGTCCATGCTAGAATGGTACCCAATAGGAGTAGTCATCTTCCTTTGTTCATGCAGTGCAGCGCTTCTTTGAAGGGTTTGCTAAAAAACTATGGCCTTATTCACCATTTCTGAGAAGTTCCGAATCTGAAAGCCCACAACTCGCTCATAAAATTTATCATTCAGCCCTTGCTCAAATTTACGCACCTTCTTTTCCTCATCGGGAATCACATAAGTAGCAAAGCGGGATAACTCAGTAAATCTAGCTGCATACTGGTGTACTGTCATTGTTTCTTGCACCAAGGTGGCTAATTTCATAGCCTTGTCATCTCGGACCGAGCTAGGGAAGAAGTGCTCAAGAAAGATTTGCTTGAAATGTAGTCAATTGACTATTTATGTCATTTCTGCTTCTCTGATAGTTTTTTCAGAAATCCACCACCTCTTTGCCTCCCCTGTTAGCTTGAATGTGGTTTATCCCACCTTCTGTTCATCTGTACAAGTTAGGACCCGCAATATCTCCTCAATGTCCTGAATCCAATCCTCCGCTAGGGTTGCATCGTCACTCCCATCAAATAAAGGGGGTGCATTCGATTGAATTGCTCTACGGTACAACCCCTTTCATTGTAGTTACGTTGGTGACCCAAGGGATTCTGCACGAGGTCATCAATTAATTGATGTATCGCTGCTCGTAGTACTTCGGAAGCACTCGGGTTTGCTTCCCTTTCGTTCTCGTTTGCATTCAGGTCCGACATACTTTGTTCTCGATAACGAGGTGACATCCTGACAAAATAACTTGGATCTTTAATAATCGTTTCAAAAATAGAGTTTATATGAACATAATTAATTAGTGGTATTCATAAAACAAAACATATATATTATACTTCAAAATTATAAGGATACCTATAAAAGAGAGAAAAGAAGTACACACAACGATGGTAATAATCAATCTCCAAAATCTATTACCTTACCCCATCTAACTATTCAAGAAGACTCTGGAATTAAAACAAACCTTAATCAAGATGAACTTAGCTCATATACCGGTGAAATCCTACACATCAAAGTCATTCCTAAAGTCTCTGAATTCTAAGACATCCCACACCTATAATATTCAGCCCTATAGTCCGCTCCAATTATCCCATCAAATTAAAGACTATCTATACTCTCAAATCTCACATACTATAGTCTGCAAAACCTCAAACCTAACTCTGATACCAAATGTAACGCCCCATACCCGGGTGACTTGGAGAATTACTACCTATCACTTAAAAACATATTTCCCAACACAACTAAAATAAATCTCCAAAACTTCAAAATCAAAGCTCAATCTCAGGTCTTCTAAATAAACACCTTGAAAACTCTATAAGGTCATTATCGCAGCAAACAAAAAAATAAACTAAGGGGTCCAAAATCTCTTGGTAGTCATAATAAACCAAACTGATAATTTCATAAGTCTTACTAAACCCAAGATATAATTAAATCTAAAAGACATCAAATCTAAAAGACATCAGAATTCCTTCCTTTTCCATCCCCTCCTCAACTTAATCATGCTCACCATTCTAATCCAGGTCCTCAGTTGGACTCTCCACATTATCTGAAAATATTAAGAAGATTAGGGGTGAGTTATCAACAACTCAGTAATCAAATGACATATGCCAGCGTGCAAACAGAAGCATTTACAAAGTACAGCATGCAGAACAAAAATATTTTTCAGAGTTATCATTCAGAACAAAACATGTTTTTCAAAAGTAACAGAGCGATGGTTTTAAGACAAACCTGTAGTACTTTGGCATAACATAAACTAAGTATCATCATCACATCAAAACAGAGCATCTCATAGAGCAGAAACCATGTTTCACTCCTGTGGTACGGTTGTGCTAACTCCGATGGCCAAACCAGGCAGAGATAGAGGTGAAATATTCCCCTTATTCTTCTCGGAGCCCCAAGTGCACACACAAGAAAGACCACAAGAAAATCACTTTGTTTCCAAAGTGGGTGCACTTAGAGATAGAGAAGTCAGTACCAACCCAAACATAGTAGAGCATAACAGAGCAGAGTAGAGCAAAGTAGAGACAGAATCAGATACAAAAATCAGTACACCATGCCAAAGGTTTTCAGATGTTATATCAAATTAAAGCAGAGAATATTTTTCCTTTTCACTCATGTCAGAGACCACATGACAGAATTTAACTCATGTCTACACAATGCATGTCAGAAAATATTTTTCCTTTTCATACAGATTTCATGAATAATGCAAATAATAGACCGATGTTGGTTTTTGTTTTTCCCATGTTCTCATTACATCACAAAATATGCAAGTTTTTAGAAAGTCAACCTCAGTCTTATTAACTCGTATAAAACTTAGCATAGGAACTCTGCTTACCTGACTCTTGGAGCGTATTATCTATGCCTTGAAAACGATCTCTATCCGTCTCGTCACCTATGCATAACAATAATATATATAAACTAAATATTAAAAACTAACAACACAATTTCGATCTAAAAATTTAAGACCCAAATTCTAAACCATATTTAAGCAAATTTAATCCAACTCGAACAGCCAAATAACAATCTGGACTGCCCACACTTCAACCCAAAATACCATATAGCAACTTCAATATTGTCCTATACGCCCACCAAAACCAATATCAACTCAAATAATCAACAAATCACACCCATTTCAGCAGCCCATAACTCCAAGCAACCACCAACAATTTAATCAAAAAAACATTACACATTAAACGTTTCTCTCCGTTCACAACTCCACAAAAGAAAATCCAACACTTCTAAATGTTAATCGGCACCCAACAAGACTCACTTTTATTTATTTCTAAAACACAAATCCAACAAATCAAATTTTATTCTTCCAACACACGTAAACTGGTGCCAAAGAAAGTTTAAAACAATATCTCTTACCTAGCGTCATCTAGTGATCGGTGAAAGAAGGGAGCGACGCAACTTTGTCTAGATGTAAGACCTAGCCACAGCCAGACCATACACGTGGAAAAACATTTCCAGAATACGTCGCACGGGTTCATGCAATTCGTTGCACGGGTTCACGGGTTCACACCATTTTCTTGTTTTTCCTTTTCCATGCAAGTTCCTTCTTCCCTTTTTATTTAGGTTTGATCTGTTTTCTACTTTTAGTCTATATATATGTTAAGCAACTCCAACCCTAGAATAAGTGCCACTCATTCTTCTCTTCACAGAAGGCCAAACCGAGACCCCCTCTCCACTGTGCTAGCAAGGATCTTTGTTGGTAACCACAGCTTCCATCACCCATTGTACCACCTGTTGCTACCGCACCATTTCATCCATGCTCCACGGTGAACGTTTGACCGGACCTCACCACCGTGCCCAGCCGCACGAAGCTGTCACCCAACGCCCCGTAGCCTCTGTTTGCAAGACTTGAAATCCCCTATTTTCGTTATCCAAAAACAGAGCACCATTCGGCCACCTTAAGCTGCCACCTTCACCCTCCACTGAAAGCTCATCAGCGTGGCGACCCCCACAGAAATTGCTGTCGAGGATTACCCGTCACCCCGGTCTGCCGCACGGTCGCCTCGGGTTTCTTGGTAAGCTCACGTTTTTTTGGCTGGTTGGCGGTTCTTCCCACTCGGTCTCTCCCTCATTTCTCTCACCGTGCGTCTTTCTCTCACTCTCGCTGTCTAGCATAGGTAACCCCACTGCCGTACACCTCCATTGTATTCCAGTCGCACCACCGTAGCTCCTCCAGCCAGTCCACCGTGCCTTGCCCCTCTATGCATACACACGGTTTGGTCGAAGTTCCTACACTCCCTTCTTTGTTTTCTTGTCATTTGGTTAATTTTAAATTGTTGGATATTTATATATATGTGTGTGTGTGTGTGTGTGTGTTTGTATAGATATTCAAAAGCTCTTGCAAAGTCGGTCTAATAAAAAGAAAAATCATTATTATCTACGAATTTGCAAGTTTCATCAATGTGTTTTAAACCTTTAATATGTATTTGTAAATTCTAAGTTTTCCTTGTTTACATAAATGATTTTTGGTAAGTTAAAATTTATTTCTAGTAAAGCTTCTTTTAAAGGTAAACGATAATGTTGTAATTTTATTATGAGCTAGTTTATTAAATAATTGTTGTTATATAATTTAAAATATTTGGGTGTGATTATTCTATTTAGTATTCAATTTGATAGTTTGATTCTTCAATAGCAAATAAGTTAGAATTTATTATTTTAGTCAAAGGTCAAGTTGGATATTGAAGAATTTGGGAAGTGATAATATTTTAGGGATTTGAATTTTAAGTTTTTTAGGAATTAAAATAGGTATTCTAACATTTTAGACTTAAATATTGAAGTACGTGATCGACTAAAAATTTACAAAAATTACATGATTATTTGATAGGTGACGATTAATTTTTGTTCGGCACTTTTGAGGAAATTTTCAAAAAGCTAAGAAGTCCAGGTAAGCGGGGTTCCTATGCTAGATTTGCATAAAAAGAAATGAACTGAGGTTAGTTTGTAAAAATGTGCATGTTATTTTAAGAAGGAAATGTGAAAAATAACCTCAGTATATGTTTTGTATTCACTCATGAGATATGTATGAAAGAGAAAAGAAATACTGTTGACATGAGTTGTGTAGACATGAGCAATATTTGACATGTTTCTGAAAAGTGCAAAAGAGCGAATACAATATCTGTAAAGTTTTGTACATATGATATAAAAATGATTTGGTTTGTTTATGATTAAATGGAAATGATATGAATATGTTCAGCACGTAGTTTGATATGATATGTATATGAAAAACTTTTGGCATACTTATATGTTTTTATTCTGTTTCTGAATATGGCTCTGATACGATGATACTGGTTACATGATATGTTTGGTACCAATATGATATGATATGAGTACATCCACTTTGGAAATAAAGTGATCTTATATGTGTTCTTTCCTGTGTGCATACTCGGAGCTTCGAGATTGAAAAAGGGGAAGTTTCACAATATGATATTATCTAGTTTGGCCACCAGGGATAGCATTACCCTACCACGGGGGTTAAATATGGGATATGACATAATAAGATACGATATGATGTAATAAGATGAAGATGTGCAGTTATGTTATGCCAAAGTGGTTTTTGAATATGAAAATACTTTGAGTATGAAAAGATTGAAAAATTGCTTTGAATTTTTGATAACACGTTTTGAGATGTGCATATGAAAATGAAAGGATTTATTTTTGCATACCAAACTTTCTAAAAATGGCTCAAGTTTACATACTAGTATATGTTCTCTGCTTACTGAGTTGTGGATAACTCACCCCTTATCTTCATATATTTTTCAGATGACACGAATTACCCAACGGGGGTCTGGATTAGAAATTGGAGTTTGACTACATATGGATCGAAGGTCGAGTCCCAGTGTTAGTAGAAGAGTATAATTTGAGTATTTGAAGTACTTTGAGTTGTTTGGACTTATTGAAATTTAAAGATGTATCAGTTTATTTCGTTGAGATTATTGAAAAATTGTGGACCCCTTTAGTTTATGCTATTTTGTACTGATGATGATTTATGGAGTTTGTATTATGGTTATTTGGAAAGATGAGATTTTGTGCTGTTTATGAAGTCTTTGAAGTTTTAGGTGCTTGAAGAGATAGGTTTGTAAGTGACAGGTAGTAATTCTCCGACCCCTTCCAGGTACGAGGTGTTACACTTGAGATGAAAAAAAATAATTCCTTGTGATTCAGTGAGAAAGTCAGAATTTTGTTTCTTCAAAAGAGAAAAATTACCCAACGAAGTGAATAACTTACGATTGAAGGCTAACCGAGTAGAAAGACGCACTCACTGCACTACAACAAAAACGAAGATGCACGAGAAGAAAATCCATCAAAACCACTAACTGCACTTTAAAAAAAAATTATATTCAATAGCCATTTCGTGTAAGAGGAAGAGAGATGTGAAATCTTAAAGAGGAAAAGAGAAAAGAAGAGATTTACCAACTGGAGAAGCTCTCAGCAACCAAGACTGAAATTTGTTTTACCCAAAACTGAAGCTCCAACAAATACTAAGCAATAGAGGGATGCGAGAGAGAGAGAGGCACACTAATCTGCAGCAATAGAGGGACGCAAGAGAGAGAGAGAGGCACACTAATTTGCAGCAATAGAGGGACGCGAGAAAGAGACCGATTGTGAGGGAAAAGGTAATGGAGAATTGTTAGGGCATGAAACTCGGACTCACAAAACATATCCAAATGAAAAGAAGAGGGAAATTGGGAGAGGAAAGGTGGGTAACGGGTGAGAGAGAGACGTCTGGAAGTGAAGAAGCAAGAAAGACCAAAAGAGAAAGAGGGGGAGAAAGAATTGGGAGGAAGCTTATGAAGAAGAAAACATTGGACTTGAAATAATTATGCACAAAATCATTTGCAATGTTCTAAACTATTACAGCTTTAAAACAAATATATTTGTGTTGTGTTGTATGTAATGAGCACATTTCTGAATCAATTTGTGTTGTAAACTGCTTAAGAGGGTTTTTATATTCTAATAAAACTTATTTTTCCTTCCAACTAGGAAAGCGTGCCTCACACGTTGACCCACTACTTTATATATATATATATATATATATATATATATATATATATGACATAAAGCCAATTTGATGATCACGATGATGATACTAATAATAATAAGATTATTGGTGCAAATGAATGCTGATGGGAGGAATAAAGATGGGTAACGAAGTTTGAAAGGAAAGATAATACCGAACAAGTAATATATATGCATGAATCAGGATGAAGCAATAGCTAGCACAATTATATAATATTTATGCTATAGTGTTGGGATATTGCATATATATTTTTATATGAACCAATCACGAATTTTCGACCCTACCACCAATTCATTGAGTTCTTATTCCTAAATTCATGTCACCAATTATTATGTTGACTCCAAAATAGGCTTGCAATCCGAGCTCAAAGTATTGGATATGTGCCCAATCCGACCAGACCGAATATCTCTCTCTTATAACCTAATCCGAACCAATCATTCAAAACAAAATGGAGTCCAAACCCTATGACCGGATTGATTTAAGGAAAAAAAAACAAAGGTTTTGGTTCAGATATTTCGAGGCTTAGGCTACATGTGTAACTTCAAAGACAGATTAAACAAAATTTGAGTGATCAGGTTTAGATTGGAACTTTAATTTCTCTCAATTTATCTCAATTTATGATTATAATTTTTTAAATTTTATCATAAAATATAATAAATAATTTAATTTTTTAAAATTTTAAAATAATAATAATATTAAAAAATAATATTTTATCATTTCAATTCAACTTAACTCAATCCAATTACACCCACCGTATAAATACGTTCTAAAATACGACGGTCTAACTGCTTTTCAAAGAAATGACGTTTGAGTGATAAGTATTACTGTACGCACAGTATTACTGCAGTTCAAAGATGAAATTTGAGTGAGTGAACCAACGCCCAAGGTCTGTGAGTTAACTCTGTCGGTCAGTTTCGGCCTACGTGGCCTGCTTGTGTACATTGCAGACGGTACGAAAATTGAATTCAACATAATTTTAAATTAATTCTAATATATAAATATCTAATTATTAAATTATTAAATTTATTTTAATTCAAAACATTATTAAACATTAAATTTATAATTTTTTTTAATATAACACATCTTTATATATATGAGATTCATAATTTTTTTTAATTTTTTATAAAATATATTAAATTCCTTTTAACATTTAAATATATTTTAAATTAAATTTAAATAAATCTAACATAATTTTATTTACCATTCAACTCATTTGTATTTATAATATTAATAACTGAAGTAAGTTCAAAATCTTATAGGTCAAAATCTAATCGCAACCTGAATGTAGAGTACATGATGATGTGAGAGGCATTACTGACTGGTCTTCATGACTGTTTCTTTATTCAAGCTGGGAAAGTGTGGGGTGCTGAACTGGTCTTCATCCCATGCATATGCCTATATATTAAGCAAAGAATTGTTAATTAATAGGAGGAGGCTCCAATGAAGAACTTGCGTACGCAATAGAATAACATTCATCTTCTTTGAAAAAAAACTATATATAGGTTCTGGCCATGGGAGTACTGATCTCGAAGCTTTTGCAGTTAATCTCATTCAATGGAGTGATACTGCTTATTGCGATGGTGGCAGCAGCGGCAGCTCAAGCCAAGCCTGTCTGCGACAACATGTGTGGGGATGTAGAAATTCCATATCCATTTGGCTTGAGTACTAGTGAAGAATGTTACTTGGGCAAGAACTTCAATATCAGTTGTAATAGCTCTGATCATACTCCAATTATAGGCAATGTCCGTGTCACAAACATATCCATTAAGGATCATGAAATGTATGTCATGGCAAGTGTAGCCGAAGCCTGTTACCATTCGAATGGTTCCCACGAATACAGTTTTACAACCCTGTTCAGCGGCGGAATTTTCACCATTTGTACAACAAAAAATCAGTTCACTGTTCTTGGCTGTGATACTACGGGCATTATTAGTGGAACAAAAAATGGAACAGACTACACGACAGGATGCATATCTCGATGTAATAACCGTAGCGATGCGATCAACGGATCTTGCTCTGGCGTTGGCTGTTGCAACATAGGGTTTCCAGATGGCTTAGAATCTTTTGAAGTGGAACTTTCAAGCTTTCAAAATCACACAAACGTATGGAACTTCAATCCTTGCAGCTATGCTTTTGTTGTCAAAAAAGGAAACTTCAGCTTCTCCACGGACTACCTTCAGAAATGGCCACACAAAAGGCTTCCAATAGTGCTTGATTGGGCAATAGGGAATGAAACCTGCGACGAAGCTCGGAAAAAACGGGATTTCGCATGTCGGAATCCGAATAGTGAATGCCATGATCCAGAAACCAGGCGGGGGTACCAGTGCAAGTGCAAGCAGGGTTACCAAGGGAACCCGTACCTCCCTCACGGTTGCCAAGGTATTTTATATATATACATACATGATCAATATATATATATATATATATACACACACACACACATATATAAAGCTAGCTTCGATCCTGAACGATAAACTTAAATTAAGGAACTTTCATTGATTTCACTTAATATTTTCCCATTCAATCGTTTCGATATATGATGTCATAGCTTGATCGATCATCATGATCACTTGACTCGCGCGCAGACATTAACGAATGCAAGGATCAAACACATACCTGCAGCAGAGCGGATGGCTGTGTCAACACAGAAGGCAACTATACATGTCGTTGCCCCAAGTGGTATCATGGGGACGGAACAAAAGATGCTGAAGGCTGTGCTGCGGATTTCGTACTAATAATTCAGATTGCCATTGGTAAGTATATAATTTTACCATCTAATACTCACTCATGTGCTTTACGATTTATCTACAATCAAACTACTCTTGGATTGCCGAAATTAATTGACTTAATTAATGCTTATCAAATTTGCAGTTGATTCATGTGAAATATATATATATATATATATATATATATTCGTTTAATAAATCATATTGGTGTAGTTTGGAACAAGGATTAATATTATGATTTGTTTTTGGCCTTACATCTCATTCTCTCAATTGGTTTTGGCCTATGGCCATTAGAACTTATAGATTTTGTTTGGCCTTGTCAAACATAAGCCAGCATGAAGTATTTTAATCTCCGTCATCTCCAGATCTAGAGTTTTCTTTTGAAACTCCAAAACCCATCGATGTAGCATATTTTGTATAATATGATTTGATTTCATCTTTCGATGAAAAGGTACACTACTAAATGCATCTTGTAATAGTTGAGAAACGAAAAATTCTACACACAAAACCTGTTTCAGATTTGTTACTAAAAATTAACAATAATCAACACTAACAAGAACAACAATATCATTGTTAAATCAATTCAGATAAACCCTATAAACAAAAACCCTTCTTTCAAACTTGCTTAATTTAACAAATTAATCTAAATAAATACCTATATTTTGAGAGAGAGAAAATTTTTTACCATTCATAATATATTTACGAGTGAAGAGGTTAAAATTCAAAATAAGATAAATAGATTATTCGTGAATAACAATCTGCTGAAAAGAAGTGCCGTGTTGGAGGTGATTGGAATTTGGAAAGGTTTTTTTTTACCGAATGATGATAGAAATAATTTTAAGTATATTATTATTATTTTTTTAATATTTAAATATGTTAAAAAAATATAAATAAAAAAAAATTACTTTTACAACCAGCGTACGTAATATCGAGCAGTATAATTCATCATGACTACTCATTCTTTCCAAATGGATGAGATCATCGGTCGACTATGATATATATCCAATGACCAGCTTTGCTTACGTCCACTTCAATGACATGCTTTGCGTTCAATTATTTAAGCTTGATCATGACGAGGATTGTCTTTTTCAAAATTAAAATATGAAGGTAGTTTCTAATTAAATAAATACTTTAAAATTTATTTATCTTAATAAATATCATCATTTTAATTTTTTTTTATGTGACTTACAAATAACTGAGAATTATTTATTATTGTCTTTGCTTAATTGTAACTATTTCAAGCACATTGAAAATAAGGATAATGATTGATATAGGAAAATGCTTGCATGCCTCCCCAATGAACTTTCAAATGTGTTTACTCATATATTTTAATTTTTTTAATAGTTAATTAAACAGTGAATATTAATAAACTTTTACATATTTTTTTAAATTTTTAAATAAAGATATTTAAAAAAATGTTTGAAAGATAAAAAAAAAAATAGCAAGCACTAGGTGCACATTGGAGGGGCACATTGGGGAGGTAATGCACGTAGCATTGCCCTTAATATACTACAAGAAAAACCCTTTGTTAGGTTGATATTTGTCCACGCTGCAAAAACAATTGTTGGGAATAGCGCAATAGCGGCGATTTCTAATCCATGAAGATGAATAATTTTAAGGTTTTGCTATTCATCATCTTCACAAATAAAAAAAAAAATCCTCACACTACATACCACATATCTTTTTATTTTTTATTTTTTTTAAGATTTTATTCTTCTTAAACTTATTGAATTCTTCAACTCATTATCCATATACAACACATTTAGTAAAAAGAAAAAAAAGTGTGGTGTGTGGTTTCTTAATTTGGTTTCAAATATTGCAGGTTCTGGAGTAGGCTTTATTTGTATGTTTTTGTTTACCTCTTGGATGTACTTCGTATACAAGAAAAGAAAGATTATGAAGCTCAGAGAAAAGTTCTTTCAACAGAATGGAGGATTGATTTTAGAACAGCGACTCGGCAGACAAGAAGGATCTACTGAAACACTCAAAATCTTTACTGTTGAACAGCTACAGAAGGCTACCAAAAATTATGACGAGAGCCTGATAATTGGCCGAGGAGGTTTTGGTACGGTTTACAAAGGTATTTTAGCAGATAATAAGATTGTTGCCATCAAGAAGTCCAAGATAGAGGATGAAAACCAAATTGAGCAATTCATCAACGAGGTGGTTGTGCTCTCCCAAATTAATCATAGGCATGTTGTCAAACTCTTGGGATGTTGTTTAGAAACACAAGTTCCTTTGCTTGTCTATGAATTTGTCTCAAACGGTACCCTTTTTAAGTACATTCATCAGGAAATCAATGCATCCACATTTCCTTGGGAAACCCGGTTGAGGATAGCTGCAGAAACAGCTGAGGCACTATGGTATCTGCACTCTACAACCTCAATACCTATAATTCACAGGGATGTAAAATCAACAAACATACTGCTTGATGATGATTTCACTGCAAAAGTCTCCGACTTTGGAACTTCAAGATTGGTTCCAAGAGATCAAAAGCAACTAGCCACTGTAGTGCAAGGAACTCTTGGATACCTGGATCCTGAATACTTGCAAACAAACCAGTTGACAGAGAAAAGTGATGTCTATAGCTTTGGAGTGGTGCTCGTTGAGCTACTTACCGGAAAGGTGGCACTTTCATTTGCAAGGTCCGAGGAGCAAAGAAGTCTCGCTATGTATTTTATTTCTTCCATAAAAGAGGAAAAAATATTTGAAATTCTTGAAAATCACATAATTGCAGAAGGAAATCAGGAGCAAATCCAACAATTTGTGGAGCTTGCAAGGAGCTGCTTAGCAGTAAAAGGGGATGAGAGGCCTACAATGAGGGAAGTAGCAATGGAATTAGAAAGAATAAGAAATATGCATAAGCATCCTTCGGTTAACTTGGAAGTAAATTCAAAAGAGGTCGAACACTTGCTTGCTGAGACATGAACAACCATGGAACATAAGCCTTGGGAGATGGAAGATGAATGTCTTATGCTAACGTAAACGGATCTTGATGTCATTTTCTTATCATGCATATATGCAATTTTCTGCTTTTATTCTGTATGTGTATTCCCTTCTACCAGTTTGACACGTCCTTAATTTGT
This sequence comes from Juglans regia, assembly GCF_001411555.2. NCBI lineage: Eukaryota > Viridiplantae > Streptophyta > Magnoliopsida > Fagales > Juglandaceae > Juglans > Juglans regia. Next base: position 11,144,941 of record NC_049906.1, on the reverse strand, counting down.
AGTTGTTATATCTAATGTGGTTAGCAACTCTGCTGTATGTGCTTGCTTTTCCTATGCTTTCTTTTGTGTTTCACTCTCTTGTATGAAATTGCCTTCTTGCTTTTATGTTCCTATAGTTGTAATATTTGAAGTTGCTGAACTGCTATATATTGTCATACTGCTTTGCTTACATATCTTCAGTTATTTATACTTGATTGACATACTGCATGCTTTAGGTTGTCTTGAGAGATAAATACATAAACAAAAATGTACTTCTTCGACTGCATGGAATGCTCAGTTGACATATATAATGCTTTCCGTTCAGTCATGGAACTTCTGTGACACTGTCCAAAGGGTTTAGTTGACCATATGAACTAGCTCTTACATGTACATATTATATAGCCTAATCCTCTTCAAGATTAAAGCAAAGTACAAGGTTTGACGAAAACTTAGAGCTAGCGTAAAGAAGCCAAACACTCTAGGTCTCTAGACACTTTCTACTAAAATTCCTTAACATTAAGATGGAAAAAAAGTACTTAAAATGGTCTTCACATGCTCAATTAGTGTTTGTAATTGATGATGTTATTGGTTTAAGCGTTTTATTTGGGAAAAGAAAGTGACCCGGATCCTACCATTCGTCTGTCGTACCATTCAGTTCTTTTTCAGTACATAAACAAAAAAATGCTAATTATCGGTACGCTCGAATAAAGAAAAGGATTCATTTTAGGTTCTACCCGCAGCTGTCGGTTGGCGTGCACTGTGTAAGGAGAACGATGGATCAGGAATTGAAAATGAAGCAGCCAGGATGTATACGATCTGATCTGGAGTATGCGTTTTCATGCATTGGGGCAGTGTGAGATTTGCAGATTATGGATACGAAGATGGTAAAGATCCCCTGTTGAGAAGACAGGCTCTGCATAAACAAAAACATAGCATTAAAGAACCACCCAAAGCCGACTGGACACTCCCTGTGTCTAAGAAACTATTGTTCAACTATAATTCAGTCTTGGCATGCGATTCTCTCGTTGCTTTTAACTTGTGTAAAATAAATGCAAGGTGAACTCAACTCCTTTCTTCTTTTAGTTTTGACTCTCAAATCCAAACGTAAAAATGCCTCGCTAAATTGCTAGACTTGTATTATCTTAATATCAATTATCAACTGGTACGTGTGCATGGCAATGAATCACCCACCATCTTGAAGAGTTTAAACTTGTTGTCCCTCCAATGCGTTTTTTGTGTAGTTGGAAAGAAAGGATAAAAGAAACAAGGATCACCGAGAAGCTTCCGAGTGTTTTGTTCACGCACAAAGCAAGAAAACAGAAAAAGAAAAAGAAAAAGGAGGTCCAATCAAGTGCACAGGTTGAGTACTGGAGATTGGAGATGAGAGGGAGAGTTGTTATCTATGATTGTGGAATTCAGTTCGGCTTCCCTTTCGTCTCTCTCTATTTAGGGGTGTCTCAGTTCTCCGGAAGTGGAAAGGAGGTAGGTGGACTGGAGGGATTCATAGCCTTGTCATCTCGGACCGAGCTAGGAAAGAAGTGCTCAAGAAAGATATGTTTGAAATGCAACCAACTAACTATTTATATCCTTTCTGCTTCTCTGATAGTTCTTTTAGAAATTCACCACCTTTTTGCCTCCCCGGTTAGTTTGAATGTGACGTATGCTACCTTATGTTCATTTGTATAGGTTAGGATTTGCAATATCTCCTCAATGCCCTGAATCCAATCCTCCGCCAGGGTTGGATTGCCTCTCCTATCAAATAAAGGGGAGTGCATTCGATTGAATTGCTCTATGGTACATCTCCTTTCATTATAGTTATGTTGGCGACCCGAGAGATTCTGCACGAGGTCATCAATTAATTGATATGTCGCTGCTCGTAGTACTTCGAAAGCACTGAGGTATGCTTCCCTTCCGTTCTCGGTAGCATTCAGGTCCGACATACTTCGTTCTCGACGATTAGGTGACATCTTAACAAAGTAACTTGGATCTTTAATAATCGTTTCAAAAATAGAGTTTATATGAACATAATTAATTAGTGGTATTCGTAAAAAAAACATATATATTATACTTCAAAATTATAAGGATACCTATAAAAGAGAGAAAAGAAGTACATACAGCGATGGTAATAGTCCATTTCCAAAATCTAATACCTTACCCCATCTAACTATTCAAGAAGACTCCGGAATTAAAAAAAACCTTAATCAGCATGAACTTAGTTCATAGACTGGTGAAATCCTACACATCAAAGGCATTCCTAAAGTCTGCAAATTCTAAGACTTCCCACACCTACAATATTCAACCCTATAGTCCGCTCCACTATCCCATCAAATTAAAGAATATCTATACTCTGAAATCTCACATACTATAGTCTGCAAAACCTCAAACTAGGCTCTGATACCAAATGTAACATCCCAAACCCGAGTGGCTTGGAGAATTACTACCTGTCACTTAAAAACATGTTTCCCAACACAACTAAAATAAATCTCCAAAACTTCAAAATCAAAGCTCAATCTCATGTCTTCTAAATAAATACCTTGAAAACTTCGCAGGGTCATTACCGCAACAAACAAAAAAATAAACTAAGGGGTCCAAAATCTCTCGGTAGTCATAACAAACCAAACTGATAATTTCATAAGTTTTACTAAACCCAAAATATAATTAAATCTAAAAGACATCAAATCTAAAAGACATCAGAATTCCTTCCTTTTTCATCCCCTCCTCAGCTTAATCATGCTCACCATTCTAATCCAGGTCCTCAATTGGACTCTCCACATCATCTGAAAATATTATGAAGATAAGGGGGTGAGTTATCAACAACTCAGTAAGCAGATGACATATGTTAGCGTGCAAGCATGAGCATTTACAAAGTACACAATGGATAACAAAAATATTTTTCAGAGTTATCATTTAGAACAAAACATGTTTTTCAAAAGTAACAGAGCGATAGTTTTAAGGCAAATAAAACCTGTAGTACTTTAGCATAACATAAACTGAGTATCATCATCACATAAAAACAGAGTATCTCACAGAACAGAGGCCATGTTTCACCCCTCTGGTAGGGTTGTGTTAACCTCGGTGACCAAACTAGGCAGAGACAGAGGTGAAATATTTCTCTTATTCTTCTTGGAATCCCGAGTGTGCACACATGAAAAACCATAATAAAACTATTTTGTTTCCAAAGTGGGTCCACTCAGAGACAGAGAAGTCGGTACCAACCCAAACAGAGCAGAGCATAACAGAGCAGAGCAAAGCAAAGAAGAGACAAAGTCAGATACAAAAATCAGTACAACATGCCAAAGGTTTTTCAGATGTTATATCAAAATAAAATAGAATACCAAAACATAATCATATCATTTTCATATACTGAAAATAAAAGTCAGAACATCTTTCCAAATAAATGCACAATTTTTCAGATTCTCAATATTGCTCTTTTCCAGATTTTAGAGACCACATGACAGAATTTAACTCATGTCTACACAATGCATGTCAGAAAATGTTTTTCCTTTTCACACAGATTTCATGAATAATGCAAATAAGCGACCGAGGTTGGTTTTTGTTTTTTCCAAGTTATCATTACATCACAAAATATGCAAATTTTCATAAAGTCAACATCAGTCTTATTAACTCGTATAAAACCTAGCATAAGAACTCCGCTTACCTGACTCTTGCAGCGTATTATCTATGTCTTGAAAACGATCTGTATCAGTCTCGTCACCTATGCATAACAATAATATATATAAACTAAGTATTAAAACCAATAACAATTTCGATCTAAAAATTTAAGACCCAAATTCTAAACCATATTTCAACAAATTTAATCCAACTCAAACAGCCAAATAACAATATGGACAGCCCACACTTCAATCTAAAATATCTTATACCAACTTCAATATTGTCCTATACGCCCACCAAAACCAATGTCAACTCAAATAATCAACAAATCACATCCATTTCAGCAGCCCATAACTCTAAGCGTCCACCAACAATTTAACCAAAATAACATTACACATTAAAAGTTTCTCTTCGTTCACAATTCCACAAAAGAAAATCCAACACTTCTAAATGTTAATCGGCACCCAACAAAACTCACTTCTATTTATTTCTAAAACACAAATCCAACAAATTAAATTTTATTCTTCTAACACACGTAATCTGGTGCCTAAGAAAGTTTACAACAATCTCTCTTACCTAGCATCGTCTGGTGATAAGGGAAAGAAGGAAGCGACGCAACACAGTCTAGATGTAAGACCTAGCCACTGCAAGACCATGCATGTGGAAAAACATTTCTGGAATACGTCGAACGAGTTCATGCAATCCGTTGCATGGGTTCACACCATTTTCTTCTTTTTCCTTTTCCAAGCAAGTTCCTTCTTCCCTTTTTATTTAGGTTTGATCTGTTTTCTATTTTTAGTCTATATATATGTTAAGCAACTCCAACCCTAGACTAAGTGCCGCTCGTTCTCCTCTTCACAGAAGGCTAAACCGAGACCCCCTCTCTACTGGCATTGGTTTTTTAAATAGTGGAACTTCTGATAATAAATTCTTAAGCCACTCTACCTCATGTCCGGTAGTATCTAAGGCTATTAATTCAGCTTCCATAGTAAATCGTGAAATCACATTTTGCTTAGAAGATCTCCAAGCCACAACTGCTCCACCTAGAGTGAAAATATATCCACTTGTTCCCTTACGATCTACTGTGTCAGTTATCCAACTAGCATCATTGTATACTTCTAATACAGTGGGATACCCAGAATAATGGATATCATATGTTATGGTTCCTTTCAAATATTTAAGAATTCTTTCCAATACAATCCAATGAGAATCATCAGGCCTACTAGTATATCTGTTAAGTCTACTTACATCATATGAAATATCAGATCTAATAGAATTAGCAATATACAATAACGTACTAATAATATGAGAAGATCTCAGTTGTGACACAGGATCTCCAAGATTCTTACTTAAATGCAAACAAGGATCAAGAGGAGTACTAATAGGTTTGCATTCGAATCTCTCAAAATTTTTAAGAATCTTTTCAATATAATGAGATTGATTTATGCTAATACCATCACGATATCTCATTAATCTAATACCAAGAATTAACTGTGCCTCTCCCATGTCTTTCATTTCAAAATTTTTAGATAAAAAATTTTTAACATCAAGAACAATATCTATATTGGTACCAAAGATGATAATATCATCAATGTAAAGACATAGCATTACGCATGCACCATAAACTATTTTAGTGTATAAACATTTATCAGATTCATTTATCTTAAAATTATAAGATAAAATTATTTTATCAAAATTTTGTTGCCATTATTTAGGAGCTTGCTTTAAGCCATATAGAGATTTAATTAGTTTACACACTTTCCTTTTCTGTCCTGGATCCACAACCCTTCTGGTTGATTCATTTATATCTTTTTTTCTAGATCACCATTAAGAAATGCGGTCTTTACGTCTATTTGGTGGACCTCAAGTTTATGGATCGCTGCTAGAGCAATTAGAACACGAATTGTGGTTATTCTAGTAACAGGAGAATATGTATCAAAATAATCGATACCCTCTCTTTGTATAAAGCCCTTTGCAACCAGCCTAATTTTAAATTTATCAATAGTACCATAAGGTCTCAATTTCTTTTTAAAGATCCACTTACATCCAATGATTTTACATCCAGGTGGAATATCACATAAATTCCAAGTACCATTAGTCTTAAGAGATTTTATATCACTATTTACTGCTTCTTTTCAGAAAGTAGAATCAATAAAAAGCATGGCTTTCTTGAAAGTCAATGGGTCTTCCTCCATAGAATAAATATAAAAATCATGTCCAAAATCATTTTCCTTTCTAACTTGTTTTCCTCTTCCAAGTTCATTTTCTAATCCAAATACACTATCAGGATTAGATATAATGGTAGGTTGATTACTGGTGTAAGGAAAACTTAGGGTAGGTAAAGATTTTTCTAACTTATTTTTGAAAGGAAATAGATCTTCAAAGAATGTTGCATTCCTAGACTCCATGATGGTGTTGGGAACAATACTTTGGACTTCTGATTTGATAATCAAAAACCTATATGCAGAACTATGTCTAGTATACCCAATGAATACTGCATCTACTGTGTTGGGACCTAATTTTATTTTCTTAATTTTTGGAACATTAACCTTTGCAAGACAACCCCAAATTCTAAAGAAATTAATATTGGGTACTCTACCTTTCCAGAGTTCATAAAGTGTCTTGTCAGATCCCTTAAATGTCCCTTAAATGGTACCCTATTCAAGATAAAACAAGATACAAGTATTGTTTCCCCCCACCATTGTTCAGGTAGGTCGGAACTAGAGATCATGCATTTGACCATATCCACCAAGGTTCTATTTTTTCTTTCAGAAATACCATTGGATTGAAGAGAATATGGAACAGTTTCCCCATGTATAAAACCATTCTCCTCACAGTATTGAACCAATTGATTAGAGGAGTATTCTCCTTCTCTATCAGACCTAATAATTTTAATTTTTCTCTCCAATTAGTTTTCAACTTCAGTTTTATAGATGACAAATTTACTAAATGATTCATATTTTGTTTTCATCATATAAACATAATAAAATTTGGACATATTATCTATAAAAGTAATGAAGTATTTATTACCACCTTTACAGGAGACACCATTTAAATAACAACCATCACTATAAATTAATTCAAGTAGCGATGAGTTTCTTATAACAGATTTAAATGGCTTTCTAGGTTGTTTTGATTGAACACAAATTAAACATTTTTCATCCAAATCAACATAAACTTTATGAATAATCTCTAAGTCCATCATTCTTTTAATATTATGATAATTGACATGGTCTAATCTAGCATGCCATATTGAAGAGGAACATGTAAAAAATACAAATTTATTATTAGAATCAAATTTGTCTACTATATTATTTTGAATATTTATTACAAACAAACCACCACTCATATAACATTTTCCCACAAATAACCCATATTTAGTTACAATAATTTTATTGGATTGGAATAATAATGTTTAGCCTGTCCCACTAAGTAAAGATCCACTAATTAGGTTTCTCCTCGCTTCTGGTATGTAAAATACTTCTTTTAAAGGAAGAGTATTTACAGATGTTAATTTGAGTACAATTTTTTCTATTCCAAATACTTGTGCAAATGTGGAGTTACCTATCGTCACTTTCAGGCCGCTTGTATCTTGCTATGTTGAAAAAATTTTGCGGTTAGAAGTGACATGTACATTGGCTCCTGTGTCTACTATCCAATCAGTAGCACTACAAGCTACTGATTGTTCCAACAGAGTCGGTCCCGGAAAGCACTATATGAGCCTGTGGGTTAGGCGATCTTGGTTGTTCATTGTCTTGATATTTCCTGTTCTTATTGCGATAATTTTTGGCCAAATGACCCGATTTGTTATAATTAAAACAAATGGGTCTTTTATCATCTTTATTAATATAGGACTTTGGTTTCAAATTATTCTCATAATTAGTTTTACCCTTATTGAATTTGGACTTCTGCTATAGTGGGTTCTTATGTATTTTATGACCTTCTATAATATTTACTTTAAACTGAAAATCAGAAACCAATGGTGGGCTGAGATCATTTTCCAAGTGTTGTTCTTGGATCCTAATGGTAGATATCAAGGTTTTCATGGTCATATCTTTAGTCTTATGTTTAAGAGATAAACCAAAATTCTTCCATGAAGGAGGCAACTTATTCATTGTACAAGCAACTTGGAGATGCTCGATAATACTTATTCCCCGTTAGTCCAATTTATGGTAAAGAATAGTTAGCTCATAGGCTTGTTCTACCACAGATTTGGAATCATCCATCTTGAAAGTAAGAAATTGGCTTGCGGTGTACTTATCCATTACGGCATCTTGTACATGACCATATTTCTTATTAAGAGCATTCCAAATATTTTTTACAGATTTAATGTGTAGATAAACATTAAAAAGTATATCACTTAAATGATTTAAAATCCTACATCTACACAAATTATATTTTTCTGCATATGTTTGCAATTCAATAGTACGTGCGAGCTCATATAAATCATCAGAAGGAAGATTATTTTCAATAATAAAATATAATCCAAATATTATAAGAAAGATTTTCAACACAAAAGTACTTGACTCGCGCGTAGACATTGACGAATGTAAGCATCAAACTCATACCTGCAGCAGAGCGGATGGCTGTGTCAACACAAAAGGCAACCATACATGTCGTTGCCCCAAGTGGTATCATGGGGACGGAACGAAAGATGCTGAAGGCTGTGCTGCGGATTTCGTACTAATTATTCAGATTGCCATTGGTAAGTATATAATTTTACCATCTAATACTCACTCATGTGCTTTACGATTTATCTACAATCTAACTACTCTTGCATTGCCGAAATTAATTGACTTAATTAATGCTTATCAAATTTGCAGTTGAAATATATATATATATATATACTAGTAAGATGTTACGTGCCTGAGGCACGTATGTGCAGTTCAAAGTACTAATATATTTTATTAAAATAAAAATAAAGTACATATATCTTATTATTTTATTACTAATATATATCTTAAAAGCTATTGAAAGATAGGTTATTTGTAAATTATTATAATGCTTTCCTATTATAATGAATACGAAAAGACAAATCTATATAAATCTGTTTTCTTATTATAACGTATTTTCAAATTGAAGATTAAATCCATGATTATTATTATAATAAATCTATTTTATTAGCATATTTAAATATATTTATAGTGGAATAGAAACCAACAGAAATCATAAAAGTAGCCATAAAGAGAATGTAAATGAAAATACAATTGTATCCCTGTATTCTGTAATTATTACAAATGGATGGAAAGTTAATGAAAACTAGCATATTCCGTTAAAACAAGAAATTTCTGTTAAAACAAGAAAATTCCGTTTCATAGGCTCTTTATATATATAGAGATATTCGGTTAATAAATAATATTGGTGTAGTTTGGAACAAGGATTAATATTATGATTTGTTTTTGGCCTTACATCTCATTCTCTCAATTGGTTTTGGCCATTAGAACTTGTAGGTTTTGTTTGGCCTTGTCAAATATAAGCTAAGGCCAAACAAAAGCTAGCATGAAGTATTTTAATCTCCATCATCTCCAGGTCTAGAGTTTTCTTTTGAAACTCCAAAACCCATCGATGTTGCATATTTTGTATACTTCATCTTTCAATGAAAATGTTATTCCAACTATTGATTCTTCCCCCTTCTCATTTTGTTCTGAGTTAATATTTACATCACCACTATTACCATGCATGTTTATCATTTGGTCAGTGTTCAAGTTCTCTATATGACCAAATATTCAATATAAATACACTACGATAGAAATTTCAAATAGAGCAACAAATCAAAAATTTTCAAGTGATTACAAACAACCTTTCGTACTACTAATAACATAAAAAAAAAATAAAAGATAAATGCAACAATCTGCCAAAAGGTAATGAATGTTTGATAAAAATAAAATACAAGGTTCATATCATTAATAATATATAAAAATTCATAAGAGACACAACTAAATGCATCTTGTAAAAGTTGGAAAAGGAAAAATTCTACACACAAAAACTCTCTTTCATATTTGTTACTAAATATTTACAATCATCAACACTAACAAGAACAACAATAACATTGTCTAAATCAATTCAAATAAACCCCACAAACAAAAACCCTTCTTTCAAACTTGCTTAATTGAACAAATAAATCTAAATAAATACCTATATTTTGAGAGAGAAATTTTTTTACCATTCATAATATATTTATGAGTGGAGAGGTTAAAATTCAAAATAACAAAAATAGATTATTCGAGAATAGGGTGATGCTACAGCCCCCGCTGGGGGACTGTAATATTTTACATGTATTTTCTTTAAATAATTTTTTATATAGATTTTTTAATATTTTAAAAAAATAAAATAAATTTAAAATATTATAAAGAAAATATTTTCTTAATTAGAAAGTAAAAAAATATATATTAAAAAATATTTTCTTAATCACGAAGTAAAATAAAAAATTATAAATTTTTTTTTAAATTTTTTATTCTACTTTATGATTAAGAAAATATTTTTTAATAATATTAGAATTTTTTTAAATATTTAAATTGGATATGCTACAGCCCGCTGGGGGCTCCCGTTGGACTCAGCATGTATTTTTTTATGTGTATTTTTTAATTTATTTTTTATATAGATTTTTTCTCACTTTTAAATATTTTTAAAAAATAAAATAAATTTAAAATATTATTAAAAAACACTTTCCTAATCAGAAAGTAAAAAAATTTATTAAAAAATACTTCCTTAATTACGAAGTAGAATAAATATTATTTTTTATTCTATTTCGTGATTAAAAAAATATATTTTAATAATATTGTAATTTTTATTTTATTTTTTACAATATTTAAAATTATTAAAAATATTTATATAAAAAAAAGTAAAAACAAAATAGATAAAAAAATATTACAATTCCAGCATATGCCCAGCGGGGCATGTAGCATTTTCCTCCGTGAATAACAATCTGCTGAAAAGAAGTGCCGTGTTGGAGGGTGATTGGAAAGGCCCACCATCACTTCGTTTGCTTTTTAACTTTTCTATTATTTCATTCCTTTCCGTTTCTTCTTTCCGTTTGCTTTTATTTTCTTCACTTTTCCGTTCCGTTGTTTTTAAGTGCAAAATGCATTTCACGTAGGAAAAATGCTACTCTGCCTCTCTAAATAGGGAAATGCTATATCTCTAGCTGGGTTTCCCGCTGGGAGCTCTAGCGGGAGATTAGTAGTGTATTTATTTTTTATGTATTTTTTTTAAAGTTATCTTTTATATAAATTTTTTAATAATTTTAAATATTTTTAAAAAATAAAATAAAAATTCAGAATATTATTAAAAAATATTTTCTTAATCACGAAGTAAAATAAAAAATTATATTTTTATAATTTTTTATTTTACTTCGTGATTAAGAAAATATTTTTTAATGATTTTTTTTTTACTTTCTAATTAAGGAAATGTTTTTAATAATGTTCTAAATTTATTTTATTTTTTTAAAAATATTTTCTTATAATTTTTTATTTTACTTCATGATTAAGAAAGTGTTTTTTAATATATATTTTTTTACTTTTTGATTAAGAAAGTATTTTCTTAATGATGCTTTAAATTTATTTTATTTTTTTAAAATATTTTAAAATAATAAAAGATCTATATAAAAAATTACTTAAACAAAACATATATAAAATAACACTACACCTCCAATGGGAGCTCCCAACAGGAGCTGTAGCATCACCCCTCTAAATATTCCGCTCGATTTGATTATTTGGTAATTTTTTTTTTTTTATAGAAGTAATTTTAAGTATGTTGATATATTTTTTTATTTTTTAAAAATATTTAAATATATTAAAAAAATATAATTAAAAAAATAAAAATAAAAATTTATTTTTGCAACCAGCGTAATATCGAGCAGTATAATTAATCATGACTACTCATTCTTTCCAAATGAATGAGATCATCGGTCGACTATGATATATACCCAATGACCAGCTTTGCGTACGTCCACTTCAATGAACTGCTTTGCGTTCAATTATTTAAGCTTGATCATGACGAGGATTCTCTTTTTCAAAATTAAAATATGAAGGTAGTTTCTAATTAAATAAATACTTTAAACTTTATTTATCTTAATAAATATCATCATTTTAATTTTTTTTTATGTGACTTACAAATAATTGAGAATTATTTATTATTGTCCTTGCTTAATCTGTAACTATTTCAAGCACATTGAAAATAAGGATAACGATTGATATAGGAAAATGTTGGGAAATATTCTAAAATGCTTTGTAAACTAGAGAATATGTAAAATAATAAGAATAAATTTGAAAAAGAGAACCCAGTATTGAGGCACGTTGTGATAGATACTTTCCTTAGAGTAGATTCCGCCGCCTCCAATATTAAACAGGCACTAGGCTTCTTGACAGTCTACTCCCAAGATACAACAACGTTGGTTCCCGTTAATTTCCTCGTCGGTGCACACAAAATGAGATCATCGAACCCGATATAAAATAGCCAAAACCCAAATAAAGAAAGATAAAGAGAAGGAGGAGGTGTTTTTCTAAGTTTTGTAAAGAATTTAGAGTTAATGAATTTGTGGATGGAGTTCCCTATTTATAGAAAATGAAAGGTCACATGTGAAAAGTCACGACTTATTTAAATGAAATGGTAGATGTGAAAAGTCACATCACATAAATGAAATGGTGTTTGTAAAAAGTCATAACTTAATTAAATGAAATGGTACATGTGAAAAGTCACATCACATAAATGAAATTGTGTTTGTGAAAAGTCACAACTTAAATGAATGAACACTTTTGAGAAGTCACAACTTCTTAAATATTAGAGAATACATTGAAAAGGTTTCTAATTCACCAAAGGACACAACCCTTTGTTTGGTTGGGAAGCGGTTAAGACTCATATCCCTAAGAGGCATACATTGGTTCAAGTACCAAGACACAAAATCTAGATAACCGAACCGATATATTAAACAATGGTAATGGTTCACATTATTTTCACTTTATATCAAATATTTTAATCATTTCTAAGATGAAAAACCAACAATCCCCACCTGATTAAAATATTTTAAAGAACAGAATAGAATACAATTTTCTTTCTTTGGACTAAGTACTATGCATCAATAGAGGTAGCTTGCGGCTTTGAACGTCTACCTAGTGTTAGCGTGTTTCCATCTGAAAGATCCATGGTGAACCAAGTCTTGAACCAGAATCTTTAACTCAGGCTTCTCCACACCACACACATAGTACGGCATATATCAGATTCCTTTCAAGGTAGTGCATAAAGGTCGTGCACCGTATCTTGGATTCATGAGCGCTCTAGGAAATAGCCCAATTGCCATAGACTGCGGCCCTACAGTCACACTCACATAGGTGAGTCCTCCAAGGGTACCTACAATTCAATACCTCGCCTTAGTCTTGGACTCATTCAAAGCATTTCGCTTTTCCTTTGCCATTGCATTTGTAGCACTCACACCCAGGGATGAACCTATAATAATATTTTAATCGTGCTATCCAGTCACTCAAATAGTTTGTTCTTCCCATTGAACCTTCTTCTTGGGATCTCCAGTCAGGAAGGTTGGGTTGCCACTATTGGTGACCTAATTAATGGACTTCAGTCCCATCCCCCTTGATGTACGTATAACCTTCAACTTTGCCAATCCTTTCGTCAAATGATCTGCAAGGTTATCTTCTGACTTTACATATTCCAAAGTCAGGTATCCATTCTTTATCAGGTATCTTATCGTAGAATGCCTGATACTTAAATGTCTCCTATTATGATTAAAGTGTTTATTATTACAAATACTTATCACAGCCTGATTATCACAAAGAACAGAAATGACTGGCATTGATTTTTTAACTAGTGGAATTTCTGATAATAAATTCTTAAGCCACTCTACCTTATGCCCGGTAGTATCTAAGGCTATTAATTTAGCTTCCATAGTAGATCGTGAAATCACAGTTTGTTTAGAAGATCTCCAAGCCACAACTGCTCCACTGAGAGTAAAAATATATCCACTCGTTCCCTTACAATCTACTGTGTCAGTTATCCAACTAGCATCACTATATGCTTCTAATACAGTGGGATACCCAGAATAATGGATACCATATGTCATGGTTCATTTCAAATATTTAAGAATTCTTTCCAATGCCTTCCAATGAGAATTATCAGGCCTACTAGTATATCTGCCAAGTCTACTCACAGCATATGAAATATCAGGTCTAGTAGAATTAGCAATATACAGTAACGTACCAATAATCTGAGGATATCTCAGTTGTGACACAGGATCTCCAAGATTCTTACTTAAATGTAAACAAGGATCAAGAGGAGTATTAACAGGTTTGCATTCGAATCTCTCAAACTTTTTAATAATCTTTTCAATATAATGAGATTGATTTATGTTAATACCATCACGAGATCTCATTAATTTAATACCAAGAATTACCTGTGCCTCTCTCATGTCTTTCATGTCAAAATTTTTAGATAAAAAATTTTTAACATCAAAAACAATATTTATATTGGTAACAAAGATGAAAATATCATCAACGTAAAGACATAGCATTACGCATGCACCATCAACTATTTTAGTGTATAAACACTTATCAGATTCATTTATCTTAAAATCATAAGATAAAATTATTTCATCAAACTTTTGGTGCCATTATTTAGGAGCTTGCTTCAAATCATAGAGAGATTTAATAAATTTACAAACTTTTTTTTCCTGTCCTGGAACCACAAACCCCTCTAGTTAATCCATGTATATCTCTTCTTCTAAATCGCCATTTAGAAATGCGGTCTTTACGTCCATTTGGTGGACTTCAAGTTTATGGATCGCTGCTAGAGCAATTAGAACACGAATTGTGGTTATTCTAGTAACAGGAGAATATGTATCAAAATAATCAATATCCTCTCTTTGTGTAAAGCCCTTTGCAACCAGCCTAGCTTTAAATTTATCAATAGTACCATCAGGTCTCAATTTCTTTTTAAAAATCCACTTACATCCAATGGTTTTACATCCAGGTAGAAGATCACATAAATTCCAAGTACCATTAATCTTAAGAGATTCTATCTCACTATTTACTGCTTCTTTCCAGAAAGTAGAATCAATAGAAAGCATGGCTTCCTTGAAAGTCAATGGGTCTTCCTCCATAGAATAAGTACAAAAGTCATGTCCAAAATCATTTTCCTTTCTAACTCGTTTTCCTCTGCCAAGTTCATTTTCTAATCCAGATACACTATCAGGATTATTTATAATGGTAGGTTGACTACTGGTGGAAGGAAAACTTACTGTAGGTAAAGATCTTTCTAATTTATTTTTGAAAGGAAATAGATCTTCAAAGAATGTTGCATCTCTAGACTCAATGATGGTGTTGTGATCAATACCTTGGATTTCTGATTTGATTATAAAAAACCTATATGCAGAACTATGTCTAGCATACCCAATGAATACTGCATCTACTGTGTTGGGACCTAATTTCCTTTTCTTAATTTTTGGAACATTAACCTTTGCAAGACAACCTCAAACTCTAAAGAAATTAATATTGGGTATTATACCTTTCCAGAGTTCATACGGTGTCTTGTCAGATCCCTTAAATGGTACCCTGTTCAAGATAAAACAAGATGCAAGTATTGCTTCCCCCCACCATTGCTCAGGTAGGCCGGAACTAGAGAGCATGCATTTGACCATATCCATCAAGGTTCTATTTTTTCTTTCAGAAACACCATTGGATTGAGGAGAATATGGAGCAGTTTCCTCATGTATAATACCATTCTCCTCACAGTATTGAGCCAATTGATTAGAGGAGTATTCACCTCCTCTATTAGACCTGATAATTTTAATTTTTCTCTCCAATTGGTTTTCAACTTTAGTTTTATAGATGACAAATTTACTAAATGATTCATCTTTTGTTTTCATCAAGTAAACATAACAAAATTTGGACATATCATCTATAAAAGTAATGAAGTATTTATTACCACCTTTAGAGGAGACACCATTTAAATAACAACCATCACTATGAATTAATTCAAGTAGTGATGAGTTTCTTAAAACATATTTAAATGGCTTTCTAGGCTGTTTTGATTGAACACAAATTAAACATTTTTCATCCAAATCAACAGGAACTTTAGGAATAATCTCTAAATCCATCATTCTTTTGACATTATGATAATTAACATGGCCTAATCTAGCATGCCATATTGAAGAGGAACATGTAGAAAATACAAATTTATTATTAGAATCAAATTTATCTACTACATTATTTTGATTATTTATTATAAACAAACCACCACTCACATAGCCTTTCCCCACAAATGACTCATATTTAGTTACAATAACTTTATTGGATTGAAATAATAATGTGTAGCCTGCCACATTGAGTAAAGATCCACTAATTAGGTTTTTCCTCGCCTCTGGTACGTAAAATACTTATTCTAAAGGAAGAGTATTTCCAGATGTTAATTTGAGTACAATTTTTCCTACTCCAAATACTTGTGCAGAGGTGGAGTTACCCATCGTCACTTTCATGCCGCTTGTATCCTGATATGTTGAAAAAAATTTGCGGTTAGAAGTGACATGTACATTGGCTCCTGTGTCTACTATCCAATCAGTAGCACTACAAGCCAGATAAACTTGGAGACTTATGGTTACATACCGTTCATCGGTTCCAACAGAGTCGGTCCCGGAAAGCACCATATGAGCCTGTGGGTTAGGCGATCTTGATTGTTCATTGCCTTGATATTTCCTCTTCTTATAGCGACAATTTTTGGCCAAATGACCCGGTTTGTTACAGTTAAAACAAATGGGTCTTTTATCATCTTTGTTAATATATAATTTTTGTTTCGAATTATTCCTATAATTAGTTTTACCCTTATTGAATTTGGACTTCTAATGTAGTGGGTTCTTATGAGTTTTATGGCCTTTTACAATATTTGCTTTAGATTGAAAATCAGAAACCAATGGTGGGATGGGATCATTTTCCAAGTGTTGTTCTTGGATCCTAATGGCAGAGATCAAAGTTTTCATGGTCATATCTTCTGTCTTATGTTTAAGAGATAGGCCAAAATTCTTCCATGAAGGAGGCAACTTGTCTATTGTACAAGTAACTTGGAGACGCTCGGTAATACCCATTTCCCGTTGACCCAATTCATGGTAAAGAATAGTTAACTCATGGGCTTGCTCTACCACAGATTTGGAATCATCCATCTTGAAACCAAGAAATTGGCTTGTGGTGTACTTATCCATTCCGGCATCTTGTACACCATATTTCTTATCAAGAGCATTCCAAATATCTTTAGCAGATTTAATGTGTAGATAAACATTAAAAAGTGTGTCACTTAACTGATTTAAAATCTTACATCTACACAAATTATATTTTTCTGCATATGTTTGCAATTTAATAGTACGTGCGGGCTCATGTAAATCATCAGAAGGAGGATCATTCTCAATAACAAAATATAATCCAAGCATTGTAAGAAAGATTTTCATCTTTTCTTGCCAATGCTTAAAATTGATTCCTCCAAATTTCTCGGGTGCAATAGGTTCGTTTGAAGTCATGGTGGCAACCAATCAATTAAAACACACCTCTAGTTTAACAAAGAGAGATCTACTCTAAGATTGTTGGGAAATATTCTGAAATGCTTTGTAAACTAGACAATATGTAAAATAACAAGAACAAATTTGGAAGAGAGAACCCGGTGTTGAGGCACGTTGTGATAGACGCTTTCCTTAGAGTAGATTCCGCCGCCTCCAATATTAAACATGCACTAGGCTTCTTGACAGTCTACTCCCAAGATACAACAACGTTGGTTCCCGTTAATTTCCTCGTCGGTGCACACAAAAGGAGATCCTCGAACCCGATATAAAATAGCCAAAACCCAAATAAAGAAAGACAAAGAGAAAGATGAGGTGTTTCTCTAAGTTTTGTAAAGAATTTGGAGTTAATGAATTTGTGGGTGGGGTTCCCTATTTATAGAGAATGAAAGGTCACATATGAAAAGTCACAACTTATTTAAATGAAATGGTAGATGTGAAAAGTCACATCACATAAATGAAATGGTGTTTGTGAAAAGTCACAACTTAATTAAATGAAATGGTACATGTGAAAAGTCACATCACACAAATGAAATGGTGTTTGTGAAAAGTCACAATTTAAATGAATGAACACTTTTGAGAGATCACAACTTCTCAAATATTAGAGAATACATTGAAAATGTTTCTAATTCACCAAAGGACGCAACCCTTTGTTTGGTTGGAAAGCGGTTAAGGCTCATATCCCTAAGAGGCATACATTGGTTCAAGTACCAAGGCACAAAATATAGATAACCGAATCGATACATTGAACAATGGTAATAGTTCACATTATTTTTACTTTATATCAAATATTTTAATCATTTCTAAGATGAAAAACTAACAGAAAATGCTTGAATGCCTCCCCAATGAACTTCCAAATGTGTTTACTCATGTATTTTAATTTTTTTAATAGTTAATTAAACAGCGAATATTAATAAATTTTTATATATTTTTTTAAATTTTTAGATAAAGATATTTAAAAAAATGTTTGAAAGATAAAAAAAAATTGCAAGCACTAGGTGCACATTGGAGGGGCACATTGGGGAGGTAATGCACGTAGCATTGCCCTTAATATACTACAGTGAGAGGGTTGTGCAAACCTCGGTAGCTAACCGAGTAGAAACAAAATGTGAATTTTCCTCTTATTCATTCTCGGAGCCCCAAGTGTACACATAGTAAATACTACGCAGAAAACCACTTTGTTTTGAAAGTGAGTGCACCAGAAATAGAACAGTTGATACCAACCTAAACAAAAGCCACAATTTTACACCCGTGGTAAGGTTAGAACGGAACAAAAATAGAAACAGAATGTCATACCTGAGGTTTTCAGAAATTACATAATATCATATTAGAGTACAAAACATTTTCAGAATAGATCATAATCAGATCACAAAAATATAATTTATACACAAAATTTCATATTTGATCTCTTTTGCACATTTCATAAACAGAATGCCAAAACTTTAAACTCATGTCTACATCAGTCATGACAAACGTGCATTCTCTTTCATCAGAGTCTATGAGCAATGTTAGATTGTTTTCATTTTTTTTCATAACAAAACATGCACGTTTTCGAGAGGGACCTCAATTCATTTTATTTTATGTAAAGTCTAGTATAGAAACTCTACTTACCTGGATTTCTTAAGTTTTCAGAATATTTTCACAAACTCTGTCAAACGAATATCAATTGTCACCTATAGAAAATTCATATAATTTGAATAAATCTCCAATTGAACAGTTGCTTCGAAAATACACCTAAAATATATATTTTAATATCTCAAAACCTAAAACTTCTCTTAACTCTAAATTAATACCATCACTTTCTAAATTAATCAATCATCACTAATCGAATTCGTACCAAAAAAGAAAAATAATCAAATAAATATTATGATAAATACGGTATTCAAAGAATACTAATGTTTTTAAAATACTAAAGTACTCATAACGTATTATAGATTAATAGAATACTTTGGCTACTTACAATTCCATAAAAATAAGGCCAACTTAAAAATGAGTTTAATTAAAAACTAAATAGTTCAAATGAACAATATAATCATTATTGAAGCATAATAAAACCAAGTCCATAAGAACAAGTCCAAAACTACGGCAGAGGGTAAACTTTGTAAGTCATGGCAGAGTGTGCCATGAGTTAACACTAAGGTAGAAACGTAATTAAGGACATTTGTTTTAATTATGGCTTAAAGGCATGCATGTGCACGTTCGTAAAAACCTATTCTTTGGATGAAAAACAGAGGCTATGTGATGGAGGCTCACCGAGAGGAGTTGCGACGGGTTGGACGGATGCAGTGATTGCGACGGCAAGGTGAGTGGCTGAGCACTGGTAAGAGAGAGAGAGAGAGAGAGAGAGAGAGAGAGAGAGAGAGCGGACGGAGAGAGGCTTGAGGTGGCTTACCGGGAGGGACACGACAGACCTGGAGCTGCATGGAATGACCGTCGAAGTTTTCTGTGCCGCTGGTAAGAACGTGGAGGAGCAAGCACCGAGAGTTGGCTCTAAACGAGATGAACCCAGGGCTGTAGATGGTGTGAAAAATAGGGTTCTTCACGTCTCAAGACTTATCGGTGGCTGGGCATGGAGGTGCAGGGCAGCATGGTGGCAGCTGTCAATGTTGCACAGTGGCTTTATGGCTGAGGAAAACGGCGACCCGGTGCTTCGCCTACTCTCGCTGGAGAGAACCCGGAGGCACTGGTTGTGAAACACGTGTTTCTCCATGGCATGGCCTCGGCTGAGGTGTAGCGGTAGTGGGATTGTCCAACGGTGGTGCAACAGCTTAGCTGTGGAGGAGTAGTTGTGTATGGTGGTCCAGGAGTTCATGGTGCAGATGGAATACGATGGACTCATCAGGTGTTGTGGCGTGGGTCTTCTTGGGGCTGGGTTTCTTCGGGTGCGGTGGTGAGAGGCCATGCGACATGGGGGCCAATTGTCTACGTGCGGCATTTTTTAAGGAGCATGGGGTGGCTCCAGTACTCTTAAGTGTTGCGAACCGCCGTTGGTGACAAGTACGGGTGCTGCCGGCTTGGGGTGTGTAACATTTCGGGTGGGCTGCTGGACGTGCATGGAGGTTAGTGTTTCGTGCAGTGGCTGGCGGCGGCAACAAGCCTTGGGCAGTTTCTCTCTGAAGAGAAATACATGTGTGTGTATATATAGGTTAGGTGTTTGGATATTACAAAACGTAAATTGGATTGCTTAAAGCGGTCCAACAAAAATATACTTAGTTTATTCATTATTTATCTTATGGGTCGAGTATTTTTTATAAATACTATTGGACCTTGCCTCACATTCCAAAGTAGCCTAATTCATTCCATAACTTAGTCGGACTCAATACCAACTAAAACAAAATCCACTTGGCCCATAAGATATTAACTGCATTTAACCCAACTACCAAACTCAAGACAAGTCCATATTCTATCATAATAAACTTTTAGGCCTGAAGCTTAATCTTAAAGTCACTCGTTAAAACTAAGTGGGCCTTTCATCCATAAAAAAAAAAAAAAACAATCGCTTAAGCTTCGTATTGGAACGAGTGTTACATGACTAGTTTCTTGGATAATATTCTCTTATAGACTCGTGGAATCCTTGGTACTTATTCCATTACGCTCAACTTTAAAAGATCACCCATGCTTTCTATTCTTGATTTTCAGTTGAACGATCCAAATCAACTGAAAAATAGTGAAGATAATTAGATGAGTTATCAACAACTCTATAAGCAACGAGTCTTTATTAGTGTGTAAGCATGAGAAAGTTACAGAATGCATAAATAGATAGTTCTAAAAAATATAGAAGTGGTATTTTCAGAAGTATTTCATTTCAATAATAATATACAAAAGACCATATGCACAAGCATAACTCAAACATCATCAGAAATAGCAGCATAGACCATGTTTACCCATGTGGTAGGGTTGTGCATATCTGCGATTAGCTAAGCAAAACATTTCACTATTTTACCAATGTGATGCACTTAAAACAAGGACCATGTCTACCCCAAGGGCAGGGTTGTGTATTCTGTGGATAGTCAAGCAAAACATTAAACCACTTTGTCACCAAAATAATCACACTTAGAACAAAAACCACTATTATATCTCGTGACAGGGTTGAAGGCCACTATTGTATCCCGTGGCAGGTTTGGAGGACACTATTATGTCCCGTAGCTAGGCCAAAGGCCATTATTATGTCCCCTGGTGGGGCTAGATGCCCCTATTATATTCCATGGAAAAAGGCTATAAATAAGAGTAGAACAAAATCTTATACCTTAGGGTTTTTATATACAATATCATATCATAAGATTATATAGAGCAGATCAATATCACATAATCAAATAAAAGTTCCAGACTTCATAACATTATATAGAGCAGACTTCATATTTATATTTTATGCAAATAGATTTTTTAATTATCCATGCAACTAATTTTTGATGAGCTAAATGATAAGAAAGAAACAAATATTTAATGAAGAAACAAGCTATATATCATAAAATAAAAACTATTCAAAAGTGACAATGTTTGAGACAAAATAAATATTCAGTACAAAATATTTCTACGTGGATAGATTTTGGATGTCCTTTTGCATCACAATAATGCGTTCCTCAAGTCCTTACAATCGAGTAATGATCGGTGCAGTGATCCTCTAAATGTCTTGGATCAAAAGTTCGTGATGCTCCTCCAATAGAGATTGCATCTCCCTAGTACTAGTCGATGCAGCCTCTATGGCAGCTCCGACATCCATGGTAGTTTGATCACTTTTAGTGCCACCGCAACATTAATGCTAGTGTTCTGCAAGTGGCCCTTGCTCTTGTTAAAGTGATCTTATTAAGGGCGCCGATCTGTGGGTGCATTCGCTCTATCAAAAGGAAATCCACCCCCGCTTTAACTAGGAGGTTGGAGATCATCAATGCATATGGTAGACTACCTCTAGTCAAATACCGTGACTTAGATTCAACATGAATGATAAAGTATAAGGGAACATCAATCTACTGTCATCGTGCTATCCATAACATTAGTCAAGCCCCTTTGATGCAGAAATAGATCTTGTGCTTTCTTATATCGATATTGTGTAAGACAAGCAAATTTAATATGCGAAAGAAGGCTCCACAATCTACCTATTTGATGACCTTGCTACCATTATAGGAAGGAGCTGAATTGTCCAACATCAACTGATGAATCTCATCATCTGTTGGAGCCTCATCCTTGATATCATCTGCACTATCTGTCCCTTCTGGTGGTGGCAAAGCCGGGTATGCACCTACCTTATGGGGATGCTGAGAAACTCAGCAATATTATCTGGTGAGAACGTATTACTGACTCCCAGTATAGAAAAAGTGAATAACTCGTCATTAGCCCCCATCTCTGGTATAGCCTGATAGAACTCACCGACCATTTTTGGATAGGCCACCCCCTTCTAATCACAAATCGGACCTCATCCTCTATCGTGAATGATAGATGACAAACTCATTCCCTCCCAAATAAAATCGCGAAAGTCATCTAATCTCATCTCTCGCTCAACCAATATGGACCTTATGTTAATACTAGCCTCATTGTTACGTTGCCCCTCCCATCCACACTTTCTTCCAACATATTGCATGCATGAATTCACTATTTAGAAAAAATATAATAATAATAATCAGTTATAAATAGATCCAATAATTGAACAATGTAATTATGTTCTATTGAGCTGCGTTTGAATTGAAACAATTATTGTGCAGTCTGGTATTTAACTTGTTTGAACGGAATTTATAACGTTTGAACTGATATAATAACTTTTTTCCAGTTCGAATAGCTTTTAATCTTTATGAACTAATAAATGTCATACCGTTCAAAGGAGTTGTGTCAAGTTCATACTAAAAGAAGTGTCATTGTGTAGAAACCATTCGAACAGATTCATATCCATTCCAACAAATAGACCTTGGAGCGTTCGAACGCATGATCACACATTTGAATGCAAGGTATAGTTGTTTGGACTGGGGGTGAAAACCGAAAGTCTAGGTTCAGTTTTGATAAAAAATCGAAAACACACTGATAAGCTGAAAATACGTTTATCTCGACCGAAACCGGCCGATGAAAGGGAAGAAAACCATCAACGTCTATCTTGGTTTTCTTCCGGTCGGTTTATCGACGTGTTTAGTGGCATAAACAAAGTTACAAACACTCGAATGCCATTATCACAGATTCACGAAGTTACAAGATTCACAACAAATATAAAAAAATTCACAAAAAAATCACATTATCACAGAACTAAGCCATAACAAAAGACTAGAAAATGGATTAGTTCCCTCTCTAGAAAATCTTACAACAAATATCACAAGATTGATTCACAACAAAATCAAAAAAATGGATCGGTACCCTCTTAAGAAAAATTAAAACAACCCAGTCCCCATCAACAAACCTCAAATGAATCGGAGATGAGAGCTTGAAACAACACAAATGGATGAAGGGAGAGAGGGACGCCAACGGAAGAAGAACCCAATGAAACTGACAATGGATTGATGGCATCGGAGAGAGAGAGAAAGAGAGAGGGAGATGAGAGAATCTGTGTGTGTGAGAGAGAGAGAGAGAGAGAAAGAGAACGACACAGAGAATGAGAGGGAGAAGGGGATCTTAACCTAATCCAAAAACGACGCCATTTGGTTGAAACCAAATGGCGTTGTTTGCTTTAGTTTTTCTTTCAACTGAAGGGGCCCAAAATGACATTGTTTTACTCATTTAAGTGAAACGGCGTCGTTTTTATATAGGTATAAAATGAACAAAAAAATGGTAATCAGTTTTCGGCCGGTTTACTCAGTTCATGTACAACCCTAGTTTGCACATTCGAATGGAGTTGAATACGTTCGAATGTACAAACCTCATACAGTTCGAATGGGGTGTGTCAAGTTTGAACTATTTGATATGTGCTATTTGGCAAAAAGCATTCGAACAACATAATAGTCGTTCGAATGGACAAAACTTAGCCATGAACATTCATGGCTTAGTCGACTCAGAAGCAATAACCCATCAACAATTCTTCAAGAATTGTTAGTTTTGAATGGATAAAACTTCATAGGGAGGGAGCCCACACCTCACTCCATCATTTACACACCCAAACATTGTGTTTAGCAACCAGAAAAGACAACAAATGGGTCGAATCTTGTTTGAAATTTTGTAGCCCATTTTCAATGCAACTAATGTTTTTCACGCCTATTTACTACGTAGAATAAAAGGATGAGAATTGTTACCTGCTTAATGGTAGCCTTAGGTTAGTCTATGGCAAAGATGGGCGACGAACGGTGATTGGTGGTTTCGAGCGGGGAACTTTTATGAATGGTTCGATGCTTATGGGTTATATATATTTCCGATTTGGTTCCATTTAAACGGTATTTTGTATGTTCAAATGGTTTGCATAAGATTTCTGTGAACCAATCAAACAGGAAAGGTTCATTCGAATGGTATATTCATGACTCTTCCAAAAAAGTTATGAGGATTCGTATATGTATGGGACTTAGGTACGTTCGAACATTCGTAAAATCTGTTCAAACTATTTGATGGAAGTTAAAATAAAAAATGCATAATTTTAAAAGTTCATACAAATAATGAAGCATTTAGACAAGTGTGTAATATGTTCGAAAAACTTGTGCATGGAATAAATTTAATAAAAACTAAGTATTAAAAAGTAAACAAACATAAATCAACTAGAGCAATCATCTTTCATTATGCTATATATTAGATGCATGAAACAAATATAGTAATCACGTTTCCTTTCTTGAAGCAACGGAGTATTATCAACAAAGTAAATATAGCAAATTTAATGATACACCATCATGCAGGTTCTATATTTCATCGCCTATAAAAGAAATTAGTAACATTATATTAGTCCTTGTTAAATATTAACATATCAACATTTATGATTGAAGTTGGAACATATATTTTCCTTTCGCAGTTACAAATCTAATTGTATGCTAAATTGCATACAAATCACGATGATGTTTGGACCAGTCCCAAAACCGAAGAAAATTACTTAAGTTTAAATTTTTTTCATATTTCCTAATAATATTTATGTTATTTATACTAGTTATAATGATATTTGTTTTCTTTTGGGGTTAATTACACTTTGCCCTTTTGAACTTTTACTCAATTCACAATGTGCCTTCGAAACTGCTTATTGCATCAAAGTGGACCTCAAACTTTCAACACTTCCCAATCCCCCCTTCCATCTACCAACAACATTAAATCTAATGTTAATTCACTGCAAGTGCTGCTCATGTGCAAAATATTCACTGTAAAAATGTAATTTTTATCCAATTTATTATCATTGACCATATAAAATATAAAACAATATATACTATAAATTAATAATAAATCATAAGTCATTAAATAATTTTTTTTATTAATTTGTATATGGTTAATGAATATCAAATAATTTCATTGTGTATATATATTATTCATACTTACTTGTAACTTAAGTATAAAATAATTTTATATATGATTAATGATTTTTGATTTATTATTAATTGATAGCATATATTATTTTATATTTTATATGGTCAATGATAATAAATTAGATAAAAATTACATCTTCGCAGTGGATTTTCGTTAGATTTAATGTTGCTGGTAGACGGAAGTGAGGATTGGAATGTTTTGAAAGTTTGAGGGTCCACTTTGATGAAATTAGTAGTTACGGAAGCATATTGTGAATTGAGTGAAAGTTCGAAGGGGTAAAGTATAATTAACTCTTTTTTTTTTTTTTTTGTAGGAGAAGATGGTTTCATTTGAGCAAAATGTTGCTGCGTTTGGTGGATCCTCCGTTAATGATGTTGAGATCTTTTGTTAGGTTCTTGGACCCTGTTTTGGATATTTGAGGGTTTAGGACGTTGTGTGAAGCCTTTGTCCTCAACCTCATCCTCTTCTCAAAGTAGATTGAATAACAATTCATGGGACTTAAAGGAAGCAAGGCTCGAGTCGAACATTTGAAATCCAAGCAATGAGAGTCGGAGAATCAATTGCATATGGCAATGGATATAGAGGCCTGATAACAACAAGACATGCAGAGGAAGATGGAAATTCAATCCCAAAAAATGTTCAAATAAATGCAGTTAATGATATCGCAAAACTTTAGGCCATCACCAATTTAGAACTAATATTATCACATTATGTCTATTGACTTATTTTGACTTACTTTAATATTTGAACAATTGTGATGTTTTAATTATAATTTTTAAATGTAGTTTTCTTATTTTAAATTAGTCAATTACTAATAGTGATTACCATTCGAATGACAATTATTAATTAGTATTGTTTGAACACTTTTTCTGATACCATTCAAATGAGCAACACAAAACCATTCACTTGAAAATGACATCATCACTGGAGTTCGAATAGATTACTAATTTGTTTGAACACTCTGCATGTTTGACCATTTGAACACATATTGTTATGTTTGAACCAATTTTTCATTATTCGAATGGAGAATAAGTGATTTGAACATGGTTTCTTGGTCTAAACGTTGAAACAAAATTTTTAATTCAAACGATTTTTCAAGTGCGTTTGATCGGATAATGTATGTTTGAACAAAAACCAAATTCTTTGAACCACAAGAAAGCATTCGAACTCTTATTTCATTCAAACATAAGCAAATAAATTGGCGTCGTTGGAATTAAATTACCAACCCATCCGACTGGTTAGTCGAGTATTCAAACCGATAATATTGTGTTCGAACGGTTTTGTGGGACGAAAAAATTTCATCTCCCAAAAAATTTTAGTTCGAACGGCTGAACCATATTTCGTCCCTAAAATTACTCTTTTGGGACAAATAAAACTTTCATCCCAAAAAATGCAATCTCTTGTAGTGCATATTTGTTTTCTTTCTCTATCATTTTTTTTCCTCCTACGAGGAGGGAGAAGAGTTGAGTTTTCCACGTATATATGCGTATATATATATATAATCTCAATTTTTACTTATTTATTTTAATTGTTATGAGTATAGACTATCTCCTTGATAAAATTAAATGACCTATTTTGCATAGATCTTTCTTATTCTATATTTTAATGTTGGAACAAAGTAAAACATGAAAAGACCCATCTATCATCTTGAACTAGAGAATTCTGAATTTTAATCTCTCGATGGAATTAGCATTTAAGTTAGAGCATTGAATTGACTATTTGTGGATATCAGATTTAAAAGAAATGAATTAAGATCTGTTAAAGTCTCTCTTTTTTTTTTTTTTAAACTCTAAGGGCATTTTTCAATGTTGTAACTAGTGGAGATCAGTGTTGTATTCCAAAGGTTTTTTCACAATATGTTTTCGTCATCACAACCAGAAGGTATTGAAGACTGCTTGAGCTCTCTAGAACCTAGAGTAATTGCTGACATGAATAAGAATTTGCTTAAAGAATTAACTATTTAGGAGGTAGAGAATGCAATATTTCAGATGGAAGCTCTTAGTTACCAAGGCTTGATAGATATCAAGCAGCTTTCTATTAAAACCATCGGAGCATAGTAGGTAAAGAGGTGATTGAAGTTGTCTTGCATGTGCTACATTCAAGTGGATCAATTAATGATATAAATGAGACTTACATTTCTCTTATCCCCAAGGTAAAGTCTCCTACAAAAGTCTCAGAATTTCGGCCAATTAGTCTATGTTATGTTACTTACAAAATTATTTCAAAAATCTTGACAAATAAACTTAAAAAGATACTGCATGTGATCATCTCTCCTAATCAATATTCTTTTTTTTTTTTTGGGAAATTGATCTCAGATAATACAATTGTAGCTTATGAGGCCATGCACACTATGAAAGGAGATTGATTGGGAAGTCTGGATATATGGCATTGAATCTCGATATGAGTAAAGCATATGACCAGATTGAATGGAAGTTTCTAAGAGCAATCAAGAGTGCATTGGGTTTTGAGTAAAAATGGATTGACCTAATGATGAGTTGCATTAAATATGCTGTATATTCTATTCTCAATAATGGAATTCCACAAAGATTGTTCAATCCAACAAGAGGAATTAGGCAAGGTGATCCATTATCACCTTACCTATTCAAATTATATGCTGGATCTTTTACCTCTCTTCTCAGTAGTGCAAAAGACACAGGTCCTGTAACAATTGTCTCCAATGCTCGAGATAGGATACACATTAGCCATCTCTTTTTTTCATATGATAGTTTACTCTTTTATAAAGCCAACTTTCTTGAATGGAGTAGGCTAATAAGCATTCTGGACACTTATAAAAAGGCTTCAAACAGAGGTTGAACAAAGAGAAAGCATCTATCAAATTTAGCAGAAATACATCAAAGGAAAATCAAGAGATCATTATGAGTATTGCGCCTTAGATCTACAATGTCTGTTGAAAAGTATCTAGGCCTACCAGCACTTATTGGAAGATCTAGAGTTAGCTCATTTCGAAGTATTCTAGATAGAGTTAGACAAAGGGTTAACAGCTACAAAGTGAAAACTCTATCTCAAGCAGGAAAAGAAATTTCGCTAAAGAAAGTATTACAGACCTTGGCTACCTACAACATGAGACTTTTTAAAGGTAGCCTCATCAAAGATATCAATAGAGTAATGCAGAATCTTTTATGGGAACAACAAGAGTATGACAAGAAAATACATTAGATCTCTTAGAGCTCAATGGGAAAAGCTAAGTTAGCAGGGGGATTGAGATTTAGGGACTTGGAAAGCCTTAATATGGAAATGCTAGCAAAGCAAGGTTGGATATTAATTCAGTATCCTCACTCTTTAGCTTCTTGAGTCCTAAAGTAGAAATACTCGTTGAGGACTTATTTTTTCAAGCAAAACTTGGCAACATACCATCTTTTATTTGGAGAAGCATTTTTGCAACTCGTTCTTTACTAGATGCTGGTAAAGATATGGAAAGACAAGTGGATCCCCAAGCCCAACTCATTCAAAATTCAAAGTGCAATGAAGACTCTTGATGAAAATGCTAGAGTGAAATAACTCATTAATCTAATCTTGATACAAAGCATTGGAGAACTGATCTGATTGAAGGACCTTTTTTTTTCTTTCAAATGATGAGATTGCTATTATTAAAAAGATTCCAACAAGTCATTGCAATAATCATGATAAGCTAATCTGGAAAGGAACCTCAAATGGAAAATTTACAGTAAGAAGTGTTTACCAAAGGCATAAAGAATCTCATGAACATTAAGAAGGGTAGACTTCTAGCAGAAGTAATCTTAGACAACTATGGTTAGGAATTTGGAAGCTGACCATTACTCCATAGATAAGATTTTCCTGTGTAAAGCATGTCTAGAAGCAATTCCTACCAACTTGAATTTGTTCAAGGAGAAAGTGGTGGATAAGCTTAATTGACCAATATGTATTGAGGAAGAAGAATCAGCTATTCATGCTTTGTGAAAGTGTATAGCAACACAAGATGTTTGGAGCTAGTGTTCCAAAAGAATCCAAAAGAGAAATATTTGCAAAAACTCTTTCTTGGAAACAATAGAAGCTATGTGTATTGTTTTTGAGATAGAAGAACTAGAGTAAAGAACAGTTGTGGCAAGAAGAATATGTCAGAGAAGAAATGAATATGTTTTCCAATAAGAATTCAAACATCCTAATGTAGTGATGAAGCAATTGAATGAGATTTTGTAGGATTTGAAATTGGACCCTCCTCCACAGAATTTTTTTTTAAGATTAGTTGGGATGCTGCCCTTGATAAAACTTATTGCAAAACAAAATTGGAATTATAGCTCAAGGTTAGAATGGCAGTGTCATAACTGCTATAAGGATGAATCGACCTCTATTTCCTAATCCTAAACTAGCAGAAGCTTATGGTGCCCTTCACGCCACTAATTTCGGTTTGGAATTGGGACTGAGAAAAATTATTCTAGAGGGAGATTCTTTATAAATTATCCAAGACATTATTAAAGAAGAGGAATCTTGGGCTAGTGCTGGCATGATTGTTGGTGATATCAAGAAGAAGCTAGGGAGGTATGAAAAGTAGTCAGTGAAGTCTTGGAGTCGGAGTCGGAGTCTTCTTTTTTTTTTGCTCAACCGTAGATCAGATTCGAGGGGTCTTTGGAAAATGGAAGGAATCAGCAGCAAAAATCCACAGTTTCTGACATTATCGACTTTCAAGGTTCAACTTTTGTCACTGCTGTGAATGCATAGTATTTTATGGATGAGAAAATTATTGGTAAAAGCTACGTATATAAAACACGGATTTGAAAAAGGTAAGACTCCATTATCAAGAAACGATACCCCTCCGCTTTATTGACTACCACTGCGCTACCCACAGCCCACATGATTTTCTTTTATTTTTTTCCGTCTTTCGCTCATAATCAAAAAGTTGTCAAAAACACTCAAGACCCCATCTCCACTTGATGCACTTGCTCAAAACTCTCTCCTCTTGTCGTTAAGATTGGGCAACTACTAACTCAAATCATCCACCCAAAAGACCCAAATGGAACTACCCCGTCAAGAATTATCTTTGAACTGATATATTTTTCACTATTCGTCTTTAAATTCATTTTCTTCAGAACCTCCTACTGGGTCTTTGATGAACGAATCTCAAAGAAATTGACCTCCATTTCTTGCCAAAGCATTTCTTTCAAGCTCTAAGAACTTTCTAGGTATTTTAAGATGGTGGGAGTTAGCCAAAAAGTATAATTTTTGTTTGCAATGGCAAATATTTAAATAAAAAAAATTATAAAGTTTTAGATTTGTGTTGGGTGTGTCACTCTATTGGGCTCAAGTGTTTCTCTGTATGCTTTTATTCATTTAAAATGAAAAAAAGAAAGGGGGAAAAGTCTATATGCCTTCTCCCACTAATTTAAAGAACTAGATTCTTATAACCATAATAAATAAGGAAATAAATTTGTGATTATAAATTGGGTGCTGATAAAATAAGGACCATATATTTCAAGTGGGACTTCAAGGCTCAAAGCGTTGTTTTTGTTGGGTGGTCCAAATCCCATGGTTTAGTACTTAAAGACCACTTATTTTTTGTTGGGTGGTCCAAATCCCATGTATGAGGTCCAAATCCCATGGTTTAGTACTTGGTATTTAGTGTTCTATCTAGATGGGTTGGGATTTGGGCTTTTTTTAGCTCAAGAGAGATGAAACGAAGGAAAGAAAAAAAAAATAAGGTAAGAAAGATTTAAATCTCTTAAAGACGTTAATTATTGTTTAAATTTTAGAGTTTAAAGTGTGAGAGACATAAATATATAATGGTCTTTTACAATGTTGAATGAGTAATGCTAGATACAGTTATGAGTAGAGGTGTAACAAGTTTGGTTCGATCTAGTTTTAGACATTTTGGAACTAAACCAGTATATACCGGTTTTGAGATTTGAAAAACCGATACTGTACCGGTTACACTCTTAAATCGGTATTTTCGATTTTATCGATTCCGGTCCGATTTGGTCTAATTTTTCCATATATTATATTAGTATTAATATAATTATTAATACAATAGAATATAGTGATAATATATAGTTATTTATATAGGATTTTAAAATTTAATATTATAGCAATTAGTAATTTATCATATAATACAAAATTATTTTATATAAAATTATATATATTATATATAATATAAAAAATAAAAAATATTTTATACAATATAAAAAATTAAAAAATATATATGAATTAGTCATGTTTGGTTTGGTCTGGTGTTAGAAAAAAGAAAACTGGAACCAGACCGATTTTGACTGATTTTGAAAAAAATGAAACTGATACCTGATCGAACCGAACCAAACCCACTGGTTCGGTCTAGTTTACTGGTTTTTTCTTTTCACCCCTAGTTATGGGTTGTATAAGCTAGTGCTACGTGGGTCTACTACTAAAATTAATTTTTTCATTTGGATCTCATATTTACTTATTTATTTTCTTAGAGATTGCCACATTTCAACCATCTTAGTAAATGCTCTGGAACTACAATCAAGTAGGCCTCAACAATATGTCTATAAGTTTCTATTTTTCCTTCTCTCTTTTTGGTTTGGAACATTAATGGGGCATTTGGATAGATGGATTTGGAGAGGAAGATTTGGATAATAAGAATAAGAGTCTTTAAAGTTCAAATCCCTTATAATTTGGAATATCACAAGCATATCAAAATTCATTTGGATTTGGATTTGGATTTTCATCATAGCCAACAATCTAGCTTTTCAAAATCTTGGATTTGAAATCATTGAGTTGATTTGAAATCCAAATTAAATAAATTATACAAACCCTAATTCTTTTATCGAAACACAACCTAAGAGAATTCAATCCTTTGACTAATTTACAAGACAAATTACGTCATGATATCATCATCATGATCGTACAAAAACTACTGGCTAATGATAATTAATTCCTAATTAGATTTACCGGGCTAGTACTTTAATCATTGGATGATCATTTCAAGCATGCAGTCCTCTACGTAATTGTTCTGCATGCATGTCAATGTTTTGTGACTCGCGATTGAATTAATTCTCTTATCATTGTGGATTCATGTGAACGTGGCATCGATCCTTTTATATATATAGCCAGGTGTCCGGACTTTATCAGCACTCCAGGCCATGATCATATATAATTGCTCATTCTTGTGATCAGAATAGCTTCGCAAAGTATGCTTGTTTCTCCAGAAAGAGGTGGGAAAAGTACGACGTAGCTAGAGTATTGTTGATCTGTTAGATACAAGCAGCCATTTCTATATACGCATACATATATGCATGATATATAATGACCAGCTCGGTTTGATCTGACCGATCGATGCTTTGTTTGGTTGCCAAGAAATTAAATTAAAGGCCATTCTCTAATTTTACACTTTCTAGGTTATTTTTTCTGAAAAAGAAATTAAGAAATGATCATCATGTTCATCCCCATAGTTAGTTGCAAGTAAAGTAATGAGCATGCATGAAGTCATGGTCCTGTTCATATGTCCAAGTGTCCCAAGCTAGCTGATTCTGAAAGAAATTAATCAACATGATCGATCACCTACCAATTACCAGCAATCATTCCCCCATTTTTGTACGTTATTTGATTCTGCAGAACGTGCATCGATCCTACTTTCTTTTCATTGAAACCCAAAGCAGCTCCGGCGCAAATATATATAATTACGACCAAGATCGATGATCTTCAAGCTGTTATGCATCGTGTACAAATCAATAGGTACTCGAAATGAGCTTATAATTATAATGTAGTACTGGTCGATCATGAACAATATTGTGGTAATAATGATGTACAAAAAACACATGGCCGTATGCATGTGTGTGTGTGTGTGTGTGTATATATATATATATATATATATATATATGCATAAGAAATTAATTAATTTCGACATCCAATTGCTTTTTATTTTATTTCATTATTTTTTATGGGTATATATTGACATCCAATTATGAGCATGTACTTGACATAATATTGTTTTTGATGATTATCTTTTCTATTACCATTAATTTCTTCGATCTCTCTCTGATCTCTCTCTCTCTCTCTCTCTCTCTCTCTCTCTCTCTCTATATATATATATATATATATATATAAATTCCAAAAGATCAATACTGCATGTTTTCTTACTTCTCCAATATTATCAGCTTCTTGATCTTTTTGGCTCTGAGAGTATGTATGACATCTTGATGATCATCTTTTTAGTTTCTTCCCATCGTTTAACTTTTTTAGGAAAAAAAATGATAATTTAAAAAACCTACTCACGTACGTACTTCATAAGATCATGAGGATCGAGCTAGCTAGCTCGGGTCAGTGCCCTAGCTAACAATTCAGCTGCAATCGACGTTAGAGGTCCCTGTTGATTTTCGGGTACAAATCATATACATCATGATATGATCCATGCAAGCTAGAAATGGATAAGCCCCACAAACTGGTGCCGTTTGAATTCAACTGCAGTTTGTGATCCAAAGTGCATGCAGCAATATGATTATTCATGTTCACTTGCTCTTTTGTTAGCTAGCTAGCTAGATAGCTTGAGGCCATTATTATCAGATCGAGAACCCGACCATCTTATGCTAGCTGCATTAATTAAGATTATACATGCATGCATGCATATATATATATATATATATATATATATATATACATACACATATATATATATATAGCTAACTATATATTTATTTTTAGACTTGGCTTAAAAATATCATTTGATCTTATATATATTATTATAACTTGAAACTACAATACATGATGCCAAAACGCCTATAGCCTGATTGGCATAACTCCAACTTCTAAAATTGAGATCTAGAGTTCAAAACCATCCTCCCCAAATAAAAAAAAAACTATAATACATGATAAAATATATACTTTCTATATTTGAAAGAGAGACAGATCGACATATTTAAACTTGTTGTCCGTGAACAACATGAATTTATAAATACCCGCGTAAAATCTACACCTTATTACGAATTATGGAAAGTAACCGAATCCAACACCTTATTATAACCGAATTATGAAAATCACACCACTGTTTGTTTGAAGTCTCAAAGATCAGATTGTGAAATTCACAACTTAATTTAGCCCAAAATAGCCTTGTGTACAGCAAGAACCGCACAATTAAGTAACATCCATCGATACTAATTAAAGTAAAACAGGTTCTGTTGTAATTAAAACGATATGGCTCTCTGGTCTAGCTTTGTGCACGTGCCTTCGTCCCATTGGCCTAAACTTCCCTACCGTTGTTTTTTTCTGGTCTATATATTCATAAATGTATATATACTCCTCTACTCTTATCTCCCCTTTGGTTAATGTTTCATATCCTTTGCCTCCTCCGCTTCTTCATCTGCTCTTATGTATATAATGATCGCAAATCCTTGAAGCTGAGATCTTTCATTCGTTTTTCTTTTGTTTTTGTTTTGCTTTCTTTGATGTGAGAGTTTGCGATGAGAGGCAAAAATTCAGGAGGAGGTACAATGATGTTTGTCGAGACGAATGACATTCCGGCGACTGGGGAATACGCTAACATCATGTATTCTGATCCAAACCTTCCCATGACGGGAAACCACGAGGATTTCCCACTGCGTAATAGCAGCGCTTCCTTGACCATGACCGCCGGATGCTACGACCCCGGCAGGATGAGTGGCGAGGGCTCTCCCATGACTATGTCGCCGTGGAACCAGACTTCTCCGTTCGCCAAATCTCCATGGTCGCAGTTTGATGAGCATCTCCCCCAGAATGGTCTCATTGGTTCGCTCATCCGCGAAGAAGGCCATATTTATTCCTTGGCAGCGTCCGGGGATCTTTTATACACCGGTTCTGACAGCAAGAACATTCGAGTGTGGAAGAATCTCAAGGAATTCACGGGGTTCAAATCTAATAGTGGGTTGGTTAAGGCGATTATAATCTCTGGCGAGAAGATCTTCACGGGTCACCAAGACGGCAAGATACGCGTGTGGAAGGTCTCCCCGAGGAACCCTAGCATTCACAAGCGCTCGGGGACGTTGCCCACGTTGATGGAGATCTTCAAGTGCTCCATCAAACCGAGCAATTATGTGGAGGTGCGACGACATCGGACTGCTCTCTGGATTAAGCACACCGATGCTGTGTCTTGTCTGAGTTTGAGTGAAGACAAACAGCTCTTGTATTCAGCGTCCTGGGACAGGACCTTGAAGGTTTGGAGAATGGCCGACTCCAAGTGCCTCGAATCCATCAGCGCCCACAACGACGCGGTGAATTCCGTAGTGGCCAGCTCTGCGGGCTTGGTCTTCACCGGCTCCGCCGACGGCACTGTCAAGGTGTGGCGGAGACAGGAAAAGGGGAAATCCACGAAGCACGCTCTCCAACAAACGCTTCTGGAGCAGGAGTGTGCCGTGACAGCGCTGGCTGTGAACACCTCCGGCTCGGTGGTGTACTGCGGTTCCTCCGATGGGTTGGTAAATTTCTGGGAGCGCGAGGACAAGCAGTTATCGCACGGTGGAGTCCTCAGGGGTCACAAACTGGCCGTCCTCTGCCTCTCAGCGGCCGGAAATCTGGTGCTCACCGGCTCTGCGGACAAGAGCATATGCGTATGGAGGAGGGATGGCACAATTCACACCTGCCTCTCGGTCTTAACAGGCCATCAAGGTCCGGTGAAGTGCTTGGCGCTTGAGGAGGATCGAGAGCTGTCAACCAATGGTGACCCACGGTGGATTGTGTATAGTGGGAGTCTCGACAAGTCAGTGAAGGTTTGGAGCGTGTCGGAGCTGGCGCCGGACCTTAATCAAACTGCGGTGAGGCAGCAGCAACGTCTGGTTTCCGACGCCGACTCGTTTGGATGCGAGGGGAGTTTGTCTACGGGCAGAGCAAGCGGGAACAGGAGGAGGCAGTGACCTCCCCCATCATGACGCTGTTGGGCCTATTTCTGTCAATCTGTCTAAAACATAAAAACATATCTGTAACTTGGTGACACGTGTACCTAAGAATATATAAGGGAGGAGTCTTCTACGATGTTTGGGTTTGAGGACTGTGAGGGCTCGAGTTTTTATTTTCAAATGGATTTTGAAGATTGTTGTTAATTGGGAATGAATTAAGAATAGGAATAAAATGTCATAAAAAATAATATATTTATTCTTGATTGTTATCGTTTTCCTTTTTGTGAGTTTAATTGTTTTTTTTTTAAGGTTTTAATTGTTAGTGATGCATGTTTTGTGAAAGAAGATTGTTTTGCCTAATTTTTTCTTTGGCTTTTAATCAATTTCACTAGTGTGCACAAGGTGGGAGGGAACCATGCATGCAAGATCGAGCTAGTAGAAAGGTTGCTTTCTATTACAAAATTTGGGTATATATATAGTTACTATATAATTAATTTTGTCAAAATTAAATAGTTCGTGAATTAGCTCATTTGAAAATAAATTAAATTGTTCTTGACTATAAAATATAACTTGGCAATAAATCGCTCTAACTCAACCCGTTTACACCATCAATTAGAGCATTCGCATTGACTTCATAAAAGATTTAGCTAAATATAAAATATGATAAATTTTATCAAAGAGAGCTGCATTAGATTAGCCAAAGATATAAGTGAGAAGTTTTGAGCTATAGTAAATGGATATATTTCTTCGAATTTGAAAGACTACTATTCACCTATCAAATCTATTTTTTGTTCACTTTTAATCTCCAATAATTTTTTTTATTCATGTTTAATCTCCAACCATCTTGTAATAATAATGTAAGAATCAAATTAAATTATTAATTAACGTATGATTAGTTTAATTATAAAATATGAAAAAAATAAAAATATTATTATTAAAAAATAATATTATATTATTATTTTGATGAATTTAATAGTTAATTTAACGTGAAATTATAGATAAGAAGGTTTTAGATAAATAAAAAATATATACTTTTTATTAAAATTTAAAAATAAATTTGATGAATTCAATACT
Organism: Juglans regia; assembly: GCF_001411555.2. Classification (NCBI taxonomy): domain Eukaryota; kingdom Viridiplantae; phylum Streptophyta; class Magnoliopsida; order Fagales; family Juglandaceae; genus Juglans; species Juglans regia. The sequence goes on along the minus strand of NC_049906.1, from coordinate 11,107,522 downwards.
AATATTATTATCTATTTAATTATATAAAATTCAAGTTTTAATTGCTTACTTGGCATTCAGTTCACAATATTCGATTTATCTCTAAAGTCGAGTCCCTCAAAAGCGGTGCTATCCCGATTGCATGAGAAAGTACGAGAAGCCCGCCTTCGTGTAAATCGTTCCCACCTGAGTTATGCTTTCGGCATTCGGATTTCGAACATGCCACTTGGCTTTTTTTCATGTGGTGAAGATGAAAAGTTTACTGAAATTACAAAATGAATTTTTTTATTGTTCATTTTAACATCTAAGATATGGAAAAGAGGCAACATAGATAAAAAGTATAGTATTTTCATAATTAATTAAGAAACAGGGCCAATGCTTTGAATAAAAATTTGTGAAGACAAACTTTTGTTAAAAAAAAATGTGAGAACAAACTTATTCACGCAAGCGTTTATTATTTGCAGTTGAAATGATGAGAAGTAACCGTTTATTATCTGTGGTTGAGATAGCACCATTTATTTCGTATTTGACCCTTTGCAAATATTCTGAAGATCACAACATATAGTTTCGAACTCTTCTCCCTTTATATAATCCTTTAAATCTCTAAGAAACTCGCATATTCATCGCAAGACAATCATACGTAAACGCAACACGCAAGCACAGGGATCGATTATATTCATGCTTTTTTTTCAAAGATGCATAGGCTTCTTATACTTTATATGTTTGTTCTGTGTCTCAAGCTCTGGATTGGTACAAGAAGATAATGTGCCTACTCCGAAGCCAACGATGTGATACCTCATATGATATGGATAAATATAGGTGGTGTATGGGATCTCATATTGCTTGAGAATGAGAAGTTCTTGCTTTTTATAAGGTTCCAATGGGGCTCCAATTATATCATTGACTAGTCCTTTTAGAGTATAGGCCATGTGGTTTGGGCATTCCATTAGGGCGTTACAAATGGTATCAGAGCATATCCCAACCAGATCCACTACAAAAAAACGTTGGTTTGCCGGTGTCACCTAAATGCCGGCAATTGGACAATAAATGTTGGTAATGTGATTACCGGAGTTTGTGTACTGGCACAACCCAAGCGCCGGCAACTAATTGTCGGGAATAGTATTTACCGGCATTTATGTAAACGCCACCATCCCTTTTTTGGTTATCGGCATTTTGTTTATTTTGTTGCTGACATTTTCAAATGTCGGCAATCGACCAATTCCTTCCCAACATTTTTGTTCACCGGCGTCTACAAGTGCCATTAATATTTTGGTTCTTTGCTGGCGTTTATGTAAACGCCATTATCCCTTTTTTGGTTACCGGCGTTTTATTTATTATGTTGCTGACATTTTCAAATGCTGGCAATTGACCAATTCCTTCCCAACATTTTTGTTCACCAGCGTCTACAAGTGCTGTTATTTTTTGGTTATTTGCCGGCATGCCATCATCCCTTTTTTGGTTACCGATGTTTTGTTTATTATGTTGCTGACATTTTCAAATGCTGGAAATCGACCAGTTCATTCCCAACATTTTTTTTCACCGGCATCTACAAGTGCCATTAATATTTGTTGCACTCGACGTTTTGTGGGCTGTGTTGCTGGCACTTACAAACGTCAGTAATCATGTGCAGGAAATTCATTGATTGTCCACATCAAGGCTGCATGCATCGTAAACATTCTTTTAGAGCAGGCATCATAGGTCGGTGATCTGACCTCCCATAATTCCTTCAGTTCTGTTATTAAAGGCTCAAGGTATACATCTATTTTCATAGAGGGTGAAGATGGGCCTGGAATTATCAATAAGAACATGAAAGTTGATCGTTTCATACACATCCAAGGAGGCAAATTATAAGGTATGATCATAACTGGCCAAGTACTGTGAGAGATGCTCATGTTACCGAAAGAATTAAATCCATCCGCGGCTAATCCAAGTCTGACATTGCGTGGGTCAAATGCAAAATTATTGTGTTGTGAGTCAAACGTCTTCCAAGCCATCCCATCGGCCGGATGCCGTAATACACCATCATCTGTTCGACCTTCAGCATGCCACTTCATGTGTGAAGCTGTTTTTGATGACATAAAAAGTTTTTGCAATCTTGACTTCAAAGGAAACCAACGCAAAACCTTTGCTGGGCTTCTTTTATTCCTTTCAACTGTATTAGTATTTTGCTTCCATTTTAAAGTTTGGCAAAACATACATGTTTCTCTATTTTTATTATTCTTCCAAAACAACATGCAACCGTTAGGACATACTAGGATTTTTACGCATTCAAGCCCTAAGTCACTCATGTACTTTTTAGCCTCATATGTATTTTTAGGTAACGATGCTCCCGATGGAAGTAGCTCATTAAGAAATTCAAAAAGCTCTGTAAAGATATTGTTACTCCATCCGTCTAAACATTTCATATTCCACAAACGTACAATAGCATTAAACCTACTATGTTTTGTACACCCTTCCTATAATGGCTCATCGGCATCTTTCAACATGTTATAAAATTTTTGAACACCTTCGTTGGGACCTTGAGAATTCTCATCTACCGCTTCAGCTTCCACACTCATTTCAAGCCCACCTCCAACCACTCCAGGTACAAACATAGGAAAAACATCTTGCAACATTGTATGCATCTCACTAGGTCCTTCTTGGCTTTGCTCATCATTGACAGGGTTATTAGTACCAACATTAGGAGTCGAATTTACCTTCTCACAATGAGCGTGCCAAATTATGTAACCCTGACAAATTCCATAGTAAATCAAGTGGTCGTGCACCATATCGACCTTAAAATACTTAGACAAGCAACACTTTTTACATGGGCAACAGATTAGCCCATCAATACCCATGTTGTCACTTGCAAACTTTAAAAACTCATTAATACCATCAACATATTCTTTCGTATTTCGAAGCATTGTCATCCAACTGGTCATATCCATATTGCTATTGAGTCAAATATAGTGAAGTTGGAAAACTAAGAAATAAAGTTATATTAGGATTAAGATGGACCTGTTAAGAAAAAAGAAAGTGAATTGGGATTGACAAAATTATTAACTACAACTGATCTAGCTAGAAGACCTACAATATATATTATTTGTATCGGAAGGAATTATTGCAAATGAATCACTACATCTCAGGAAAAGTGTGCGCATCACAACTAAGGGTGCAAATGGTCCGGTCCAGTCTGACGACCATCATTTTTTCGGACCGGTCCGGTCGGTCCATTCGGTCCAACCTTATTTTTTTTATTTTTTTAAATAATAAATAAAAAAAATATTTAAAATACTAAATTAAATTAAGTGACTTATTAATGTGGATTATGTAACAAACTCAATAAAAAATATTTTATATGGTCAATGATAATAAATTAAAAGAAAATTATATTATTAATTTATATAATTACTATTTAATTAACTAATTGGTATTATATATTAGTTAATTTATAGAATATTAACAAGTTTTAATAACATATTTAAAATTTTATATTGTTAATTGTATAATTATTATATTAATAATATATATAAAATCTTTTTGTTTTCATTCGGTCCGGTCCGGTCCCGAAAAACCCTGAAATGTGGACCGAACCAAAACTTTTCGATCATTTAAAACGTGGACCGAGACCGACCGTTTCAATCTCGTTCCGGTCCGGTCAGTCCGTTCAGTCCGACCAGACCATTTATCACCCCTAATCACAACAACGAAAGTCCACATAAATGATAGGCTGATCTTAGCATCAAGCCCAATCAAAATAAACAAGGCCCATCATTAAATGAAGCCCAACCAAAACCACACGTTGTGAACGATTATGCGGCTTATAATTCCAAGAGCATATATGTAATATTATGCATTTTTTGCTTATGTATCATGCTTTACAGAAACAAGACATTTTATTTGAAAGAGTAGTACTACATCTCTCGAGGGATATGGCCCGAGGATGTCTCGAAAATACAAAAAATATTTTCCTATTTCTTCTGATTTATTTTCATTCAATATTTGGTATACTTAAGTATTTTTTAAAAAAGAAAAAAATCAACAACGTCATTCAAAAATACTTTGAAGTATTTTCGTAATCACTAAAATAAATAAATTAATTAATTTAAAAAAAAAAAAAAACAAACAAAACAAAACCAAATCATGAACTACATGAGGTTGCGCGGCAGAGGCTTACTGCAAGGGCTACGAGCGGCGGCAGGTTAACTTCGATGGCGGCTAGGCTGGGAGCGATGGCAGCGCACTGTGGGGGTGAGAGAGAAAGAGAGTGATGAGAGAGAGAGATGGAGAAAGAGAGAGAGACAGAGAAGAGACCGTAGCTTATCGAGAGGAACCCGGCAGCTTGGGGTGACGTGAAGGTGACCGGCGTTGATCTCTGTGCAAGTGGCAACGGCCTGGAGGAGGCTGGCGGCATGGGGTGGCTGGCTTGTGTCTCACGGTGTGGAATGCACTCTGTTTTTGGTGAGGGAAACAGAGGAGTGTTGGAAGGTGCTAGGCCAGTGGCATGGGTCTATGGTGGTCCTAGGCAGAAGCCACAGTGCAACTGGGCCAATGTTTGGACGTGGGCAGAGGCGGGGGTGCTACGTCTAGGCAGAGGCCAGCCACGGTGCACACTCTACTCACAATAGAGGGTGGCTAGCTCGATGTGGGGCTTGGGCAGTGCTCAGAAGCTCACTGCAACACAGGCGGCGGCAGTTAGTTCTTTAGGTTGAAGGTGATTTACGCGGGAGGTCCTGTGTGCGTAACGAATAGAAGGAAAAAAGAAGAAGAAAAAGGCATGATAAAAACCCTAGCTAAAGATGTACATGCATAACGTGGAGACGTACGTAGAGTCTGATTCTTGGTTCCATGGCTTCGGCTTTTTTAGCCATTTTTAACTGTTTGGGCCTACGTCTATGTCTATGGATATTGTGTAGAATTAACAAGCGAGTTGGTCTGTTATCACAATCTACAATCTAATTAAGTTTTTTTAAATTTTTTTAATCAAGCATTTAATAAATATTAATGGGTCCCAACTTATATTCTAAACTAACTAAATCTCATCTTGTAAATTTTTTGGGCACCGTCATAATAAATCTTTTTGGCCCATGATCTATTCAAAATTTACCCAATAAATATCAAATAGATTTTCCGTATATAATAACCTTAAAAAAAATATATAGATCGCGGCTTGGTGCTCTATACTTTATTGACATTTATGTAAACCTAGATAAATATATATTTAATTACCAGCGTGACAAATGAAACGTCGATAAATTTCCATGTTTTCAGCATATCTATAAGCGCTGCTAATATAAACGCTGCTAAATCCGCTCTACTTTATTGACGTTTATGCAAATGCCGACAAATGTAGATTTAATTACCGGCGTAAAAATGAAACGTCGATAAATTTCTATTTTTTCGACATATCTACAAGCGCTGCTAAATCCGCTCTACTTTGTTTACGTTTATGCAAATGCCGACAAATGTAAATTTAATTACCGGCGTCAAAATGAAACGTCGATAAATTTCTATTTTTTCAACATATCTACAAGCGCTGCTAAATCCGCTCTACTTTATTGACGTTTATACAAATGCCGACAAATGTATATTTAATTACTGGCGTAAAAATGAAACGTCAATAAATTTCTATTTTTTCGATATATCTACAAGCATTGCTAATATACACGCCGCTACATCCGCTCTACTTTATTGACCTTTATGCAAATGTCGACAAATGTATATTTAATTACCGGCGTTCCCTCATAAACGTTGATAACTTTTTTATTTTTTCGGCATATCTAAACGTGCCGCTAATATAAATCCAGCTATGTCTTATCTATTTTACTGACGTTTAAGCAGACGCCGGTAAATGTATATATAATTATTGACGTGAAAATGAAACGTCTATAAAAGACTATTGTTCCGGCATATATATAATTGCCGATAATATAAACGCCGCTAAATCATATATAATTTTGCGGCGTTTATACAAACGCCGAAAAATGTACATTTAATTACTGGCGTATCAGCATATGTGCCGCTAATTATCGGCGCATAAAGAATATGTCAACAAATCACTACTTTTATCGACATTTAAATAAACGCCATTAGTATTAATGCTGGCAAACCACCGTTTTTTTGTAGTGAGAAATGTGGAACTTGAGCCATGCCACCTACAATGGACAGGCCCGAAGAGGACGTCGAGAATTTAAGGGGATAGATTGTGATACCCCATATGATATGGATAAGAGTAGGTGGTGCATTGGATCCCACATTGCTTGGGAAGGATAAATTCTTACTCTTTATAAGGTTCCAATGGGACTCTAATTGTATCATTGACTAGTCCTTTTGGAATATAGGTCATGTGGTTTGGACCTTCCATTGGGGCATTACAAATGACGTCGGCGCCACCAACGAAGTCTTCTTCTTCGTCCATTTCTTCAGTGACTTCACCGATTACTTTTTTTCCCGACTTTTGCTGGGCCAAAGAATGTGCATATTGTATTGGTGGCAAGTAAATATGTCCAAGTTCATATCCTTTCCCATAAATTTTTTTATTTGTTAGTTCTATAGCATACAATTCAATTATGCTTTGCCCTGAAATCAATATCCTCCTTTCCACCGTTTTATCTTATGGAAATGAAAGTGGATGCCAAGAAAGAACTAAACATACTCTTATGCCATGTTAATAAAACCAAGTTTTATCTCGGAAAGAAGATGAAGAGAAGAAACTGATTCTCATTGATTAGTTATTCACAAGATCAACTTTGTTTATATACAAACACCAAATGAAAGAATAGAGATGGAACATACAACTCTCTTTTGAGCAATGCTGCTGACTGGACTGGATTGCACTATTGATGTGGAGTACTAATAAAAAACTAACTATCAATATTTAGACTGGTCACAGCTTGGGTTTGGCATCATCTATGGCTAAGAGAAGGCTATGAGGGCACCGCCATGAGGAGCTACGGTCCATCGTGCTTTGTTGCTGTGGTGCTTTGTTTTTGTGGGGCTAAAACAGGGGCATTCAGTTCTTCTTCATCCATAGCTGGTTCCCTCTACGTGCAGTTGTTTCAAGGGTGCAGTCTCCATGGACCCAGTTTGTGCAATTTTAGAATTTAGAAAGAGAATTGAACCGAGTCTATGCAATTTGCAGATTCGAAGAGATATATGTTCTACCATCTGATGCATACAAGGATCTGCAAATTATGAAGATAAAGCATACATTGAGAAATCCATGACAATGAGAAGAAGTCGGTGCGGGATATCATATGTTTAATGTTGCATGTGCCTATATATTTGGTACATACCATACTTACGTGAAAAAGCATATAAATGAAGAGATAGTATATTCTTACATGCCTATCGCCATAGTTCAGAAGCACTGTTGGTCCACTCATGATATGTCCCATAAGAGTGTGTTCACTACTATGTGATTCCACCATTGTTTGGATCCTTTTGCCAAGCAGCCTCCTTCTAAAAGTGAAACTATATATGAGATTGGAGACTTTTTATTTAAAATTAAACTTTTCTTTCCTCTGGTTTTTTACATCCACTTTAACATTATCAATGGCTTCATGCTTTCTCCAAATGTGGGCACCTGTCAAAATGTGACGATCTTCCGGAAGAAGCTTCCCAAATGATGTTCCTGAGACTGGGGCTGACAAGGACCTCATGAGATTTCTAGAGGAACCACTGATCTAAGTAGTTCATGGAAGTGAATCGAAGTGTTTTCTACTGATCTGCATGCATGTTCCTCTGGCCATTAATTGCTCACTATATATTTTGTTATTTTCTCTCTTCCTCTGGCCAAATAGTAAGATCTTTACTGCATCTCTTCTCACATAAAAGCATGATACTAATTTTGTATGTAGCTTTATTTATGCTAGGTTGCTAGAAATTATAAGTAATTTGTTTCCACTTTCTTGGCAAAAGATTCATACATCACAATAATACAATACGTATATTGCATGTAGCTGGTATATTATCACCATGACAACATATGGTACTATATCATCAACCGCCTTTAGTATTGCAGTTGTTCCTCATGCAATACTGCTTCATAACCAAAATAATTATGAGGAATGGAAGGTTCGGGTGAAAACGTACTTCCTGTGTAACGTCCCGTCCCTGAGGATTCAGAAAATTAACTCATGTCACTTAAAAATCATTTTTCCATCCACATAGTACATATTCTAATTTTTCTCTATCGTACAAAATACTCATTAATTCACAACAAATACTCCTGTATAATTATTCTAAGACAATACAAAGTCTTAATATAAATATCAATCTCCCAACAAATCATATCATCAGAGCACAACAAGTTTACTGAATAAAAATCCTCAATACTCATATAAACCTTCTATGTTTAAACCATCATTCTTAACTCCTCTCACACATGCTCCATATTCTTGATCCTCAACTGGAACATTTAAAACATCTGAAAAATATTGTGGAGATAAGGGGTGAGTTATCAATAACTCAGTAAGCAGAGAATATATACTAGTATGTAAACATGAGCCTTTTCAGAGAGTTCAGTATGCAGAAACAAAACATTTTATTTTTATATGCAGATCTCAGAAAAACGTGTTATCAGAAAGTCAGAGTGACTTTTCAATCTTTTCATACTCAAAATCAACTATTCATATTTAAAGATCTGTTTCATATTCAAAAACGTTTTGGCATAACATAACTGAACATCGTCATCTTATCATATCATATTATATTATATCATATACCATGTTTAACCCCCGTGGTAGGGTTGTGTTATCCCTAGTGGTCAAACCAAGCAGTGTCATATGGTGAACTTCCCCTTTTTCAATCTCGGAGTCCCGAGTGTGCACACAGGAAAGAACACGTAAAAAGACCAATTTGTTTCCAAAGTGAGTGCACTCATATCGTATCATATCATGTTGGTACCAACCATATCACGTGAACCAGTATCATCATATCAGGACCATATTCAGAATCAGATTCAGAACAGATAAGTATGCCAAAGTTTTATCATATCCATATCATATCAAAACACGTGCGAAACATATTTATATAATTTTCATTTGATCAAAAACAAATCCAAATCATTTCATATCACATGCATAAAAATTTCAATGATATTATATTCGCTCTTTTGCATATTTTATAAACATGTCAAATATTGCTCATGTCTACACTATTCATGTCAAAAATATTTCTTTTCTCTTTCATACATATCTCATGAGTAAATTCAAAACATATACTGAGGTTGTTCTATACATTTTCATTTTAAAACAATATGTACATTTTTTTATAAACCAACCTCAGTTCATTTCTTTTTATGCAAATCTAACATAGGAACCCCGCTTATTTGGACGACTTAGCTTTTCAGAATTTTCCTAAAAAAATATCGAGTCAACTATAAATCGTCACCTATAAAAATAATCACGTAATTTCTGTAAGTTTCCAATTAATCACGTATTTCGATATTTAAACCTAAGTTTCTAAAATAACATATTTTAATTCCTCAAAACTTAAAACCCTCATAATCCCAAAATATATCATCACTTTCTAAAATCATCAATATCCATCATAACCAACGTCAAACTCAAAACACCAATATTTCCGAAACAACCAACAAATCTCACATTATAAACCAATCACACAAACAACTCCATAATCCAATCCAACCGACCCCCTTACTCCTCGGTCCGGGACAACCAACCAATTCACAGTAAATATGAGTTAGCGCACATAATACATTTAAATCTCAAAAGTTCTTTGGAAAAATACTTACAATTCTATAATATAATTTTTGAAAGATCACGGAGATGCTAGAAGTGGCGGCACAACAACGGAATAGTGCAAAATGCACTGTGGCCGTGGGTCTCAAAAATCCACTTTTGAACAGGGACAAACCAAGACCCAAGATTGATAGGGAAGGGCTTAGGGATATCAGTGAAACCAATGGTGGTGGTGGTTGGCCGTGGGTGGCGGCGTAGAGGGCGGTCGAAGACCACAAAGCCCAAAATGGTAATGTTGATGAATGTATTTCACCAGTGGCGGATCGAAGCTGAGGTTGGGTGCATTGGGTTGCTAGGAGGTCGAGATGAAGTGGTGAAAAAATGGTGGCCGGTAGTGGCACGACGGCGGCGCGCGAGCACAAAGAATGCCGCGACTTAGTGTTGCGCGTGGGGGAGCTTCGTGGCGCTGGAGGGGTTGAAAACACCAAGGTGGGGTCGCCGGTGGTTGGGGAAGGAGGTGGGTTGGGCGGTGCGGTGCGCGGCGGTGACTGGGTGGAGGAGAAGCAATGCACGGAGAGAGAGAGAGAGAGAGAGAGAGAGAGAGAGAAGAAAAATGAAGGAAAAAGAAAAGAGAAGAAGAAAAGAAATGGAGGGAAAGAAAAAAAATGAAGGGAAAGAAATGAGATCCAACCCTCATATCTTATATCACAAAAATGATTTAACGGAAACGATTTCAAAACAACAAGTAAAATAAAATAATTCAAAAGTAGTGATTAAATGAAAATAAATTAATTAAATCTAACAATAAATTAATTTAAAATAAAGTGCAATTTAAATAATGAACAATATTTAATAATAAGAAAACACATTGAATTAACAATTAAAAATCTTAAAATAATATAACATAAATCATATGAAATTTAAAACAAGAAAGTTCATAATCTTAATAAATGCAATAATTTACTTAGTTAAACTATACATAAATATGAGATATCACATGCTTACTCAAGATCTTTGGCAGGACGTTCAACAAACCGACGAACCCTTTCCGGGAAGAGGACGGGGGAATTTCATGGCCTTACATGTGATCCAGATTCATGCGGCCCACAGCCATATTGGGATATTAAGAACATTACGAATGCCAGAAAAGTTTGGAAGACTACACGTATGGAGGACGGCATCCAGGTATCGAGCAAGGTCTCTCTCTCTCTCTCTCTCTGGAAGTGTGTGGAAGTGAAAGTGACTTTAGTATCCAAGAGAGACGACGTCGTTCTCATTCAATCTGAGTACAAGGTGTTTAACACAGTTCCATTTTCATGCAGTCATGGACGCCGGTTTCGGATTAGGTAAATGCTTCTGATTTTAATGATTTTCCTTTCAGATCGATTTTGGGTTCTTCTGATTTTATTCAGAGTTTTGTTTTCAGAAATTGGATCTTTAAATTTTTAGTTGTGTAGGAATTTTTTCTTTTACGACTTCCTTCCAACTTTTCTTTAAAAACTAAAAATTGTCATGAAATTGGCAAGGTGAAGCATATGTTTTCTCTATATCATACTAATATAATCTATTTTACATTGTTTTAAATTGAGCAATTATATATATATATATATATATATATTACATTTTTAATATTATAAATTGACTATAAAATATTATTGGTAACGTGAACTCTTTTATATATTCATATTCTATTTTATATATATTTGATATACATTTTTTTAATAGTTGTAAAAGTGATTATGTATAATAAATTATTTAGAGTTATAAAATTCAACATAAGTAACGATCCACGCATTGCGCGGGTTATAGACTCGTGTATGTAAGTTTGATGCGCATACACAATTACACATACTAAGCTAGAGTTTAATTCGTGTTCGAATAAAAATTAAACGAATAGAGCTTAGCAATCCATTATTGACTCTAACTCAACTTGTAACACCCAGACCGAGTACCAAGCCCAAGCTAATATTAGGTTCTATAATTTTTATTTTTTCTTTTGAGTTAATACGTATGAAAAGCTCACTTGAGATTTAACGAACAATTTTGAAGTAGCTACGAGCTCAAAATTTAAAATTTTTTTAGGGACCAAGTGGAATCATTTTATTTGGGAATTGGCCCGAAAATTTTACGAGACGAGATTGGTTATTTTAGAATTTAAGTCAAGCCCCATTAATTTTTATTAAATACTTGATTCAGAAAATTTCGGATAAGCCAAGGAGATTTATAGATTGTTTTAATCGGACCAACCCATTTATTAATTCTATACAATATCTAAGACGTGGGCCCAAACACTTTGAAATAGGACCAAAAAGCCCAAGCTTGTGGGAACCAAGGATCGAACTCCATGCCATGCACATCTCCTCTATCAATAGGGTTTTCAGTAACCAATATATATACATGTTACATACTTTCACGCACAGACCCTCTTCGCACCTAAATCATCTTTCCTAAGCTAGAGTTGCCGCAATAGCCCATCCTTCTCCCTCAACCCCACGTTCACCACCCCAGTCTTGCCCAACCAGCCTCACTCAACACCAAACAGTAACCACCCTACATAGCTCCAATCAATCCACGGCGCAGCCCTTGCATACACACACCAACAGCCGCTGCCACCCAGCCTCCATTTCACAGCAGCAGCAGCCTAAACGGAAACCAACCCACGTGCCGAGATCTCCCTTGCACGACGAAAGTCACTAGTCCACTTCCCAGCCTCACGTGAAATCGGCAACCACCTTAACTCCCTTCCATAAACCGCAGCCACACAGACACACAACATCAAGCCACATATTGCACTACTGCCCTCCACATTCAGTAAGAAACCAGAAAAGCAAACTCAACGTGCACTCAAGCCTCTGCTCTACACAACCATCGCCCAGCCATCAAAAAGTACCAACAGTAGCGCTTTGTTCTGCTACACTGAAACAAAGTAGTTCCACAACATGAACCAGCCACCACTGCTTCTCAAGAAGCCACCGCACATCACCAACCCCTCCATGAAGTCGCCACCTGCATAGAAAGTGTCATTGGGCACCTCACGCCACCCCAAACCACCATTCTCTCACGATAACCTCTCTCTTCCCCCTCATGCCGTGCTTCCTCTCTCTCTCTCTCTCTCTCTCTCTCTCTCTCACAGTCCCGTGCCATCGTGAACTTGATTCTGTCCGGCCACCAGTCCGTCGTACAGTTTTTTTTTTTTTTTGCTTGGTGAGTATCTCGCATGGTCCCTCCCTCACCAAATTAGTTCCTGATCTGAAGCTTATTTTCTCTAAGTTCTAGCCGTTTGGTTCTACCGCTGATTATACATAATTACCTAAATGCCCTTAGTATCATGTGTATAGCTCCCAAGGAAAGATTCTAAGGTTTTTTTTAATATTAATTACATCTCTTCCCTTTTACTTGGAAGTCTTGGCAAATTGTTTTAATTATTTCAAGCTGGTCTTGGTCACATATTGAGTTAGATTGTAATTATTACAAAATACCAATAGTATCTTGTGTGGGTTTGGGCTTGATTTTAAATAGACTTGTGATTGAATTGGAATTAGGTTAAGTGAATATTAAGTGGATATCGATAAATTTGGGAAGTAGCGATATTTTAGAATTATGAGAATTTTAGGAAAATATGTTATTTTAGTATTTTAGGTTTAAGAATCAAAATATGTGTTCAATTGAAAATTTATAGAAGTTACATAATTATTTCATAGGTAACGATTAATATTCGTTCAACACTGTTGTGGAAAGATTCTGAAAAGCTAAATAGTCCAGGTAAGTGTGCTAGACTTTGCATAAAACTAATGGCCTAAGGTTGATTTTATGAAAAATATGCATAATTTATTATGAAAATAAAACTTGAAAAAAACCTCAGTCATTTTTATTTGCATTCATATGAAATTTCCATTTAAGAAGGGAAAAATATTTCTGTCATAACTAGTGTAGACTAGGGCTGAGCACCGACCCTTTCGGAGTCGGAGGGCCCAACCTCCGACTTCGACTCCAACTTTGTCGGAGGTCGAATCTGACCTCCGACTCCGAGACGTACAGAATCCGATCTGACTCCAACTCCGACTTGTCGGAGCAGAGTCGGAGTAGAGTCGGATTTTTTTATTTTTGTCTTTTTTAACTTCATATTTGACTCACTTTTAAAAAAAAATAAAATTGAAAGGCTTTCAAATTTCAATTTTCTCAACATTATAATCTAAACTAATTAAACTTTTGATTATAACAAAAAATACAACTAAATAAAATAAGTAACATACTAACATGCATTCAAAAATAAAACAAGTAACACACTAATGTCTAATACTAGTATATCACTATAGTTAATAGTACCCTATAGTAATATAACTATATTAGTATTAGTTATAGTGATTTAAATTTTAGTATATCTATATTAGTATAAGTTATAGTGATTTAGTATAGTTATAATATTACTATAAGTTATAACTATAGTCTATATTAATATTAGTATTAGTTACAGTGATTAACATAATTATATATTAGTATTTGCTATAGTGATTTTAATTTAGTATAACTATATAATAGTATTAGTATAAATATTATACTAACTATATCACTGATTGTATTAGACTATTAGTACACTAATGTCTAATACTAGTATATCACTATAGTTAATAGTATTATATAGTAATATAGTATTAGTAATTAATACTATAGTGATTTATATAGCAATTTATATATAGGGTTAAAGTGGTTTACTAATTTATATGTAGTAATTAATACTATTAGTAATTTATAGGAATAATACTTTAGTTATTATACATTAGTATTATATGTTATTATAAATTTATAGATTAGTGTTTATTCATTAGTATTACAATATTACATGTTGATGTTATTATGCATCTTAGTGTTTATAGTAGTATATTATAGTCATATACTAAACTATTATTAGTCTATTTAGTCCATATATTATAGTATAAATATATTATTTAACTAGTATATTATTGAGTTTAACTAACTATATAAGATATAGTTGTATAAAATTTAAATAATTAATATATAGAAAAACACATATTTTTATAAAATATATATAAAATCAGAGGCAGAGGTAGAGTCGGAGTCGAAGGGCCACGTCGGAGTCGGAGGCGGAGGGTCGGAGTCGAATCAGAGCGGAGCCGGAGTCGGTTCATCAGTGACTCCGAATCTGACTCCGACTCCGACTCCGACAAGTCGGAGCATGAGCGGAGCCGGTGCGGAGTTAGATTCGAAGTCGGATTGTCGGATTTTTGCTCAGCCCTAGTGTAGACAAGAGCTTATTTTTTACGTTATGTTTCTAAACTATGCACAAATAGCGAATATGAGATTTGAAAATTTTTGTATTGATTAAATGATTATGTTTTGAATTTGTTTATGATATTGTTAAGATGATATGAATTTGTTTATTACTCTGTTTTGATATGATGTGGCATCTAAAAACTTTTGGCATAAATTTCTGATTATGTTCTAGTTCCGATTCTTTTTTGTTTTGTTCAGTAAGGCCCCGCCACGGGTGATAATAATGGTATACGGCCCTACCACGGATAATAATAATTGTATACGACCCTACCACGGGTAATAATAGTAATATACGACCCTGACACGGGTAATAATAATGGCATACGACCCTATCGTGGGTAATAATAATGGTATATGGCCCTGCCATGGGTAATTATAATGGTATACGGCCCTACTACGAGTAATAGTAGTGGTCTCTATATGAGTAAGGGTGTAAATTTAAATCGAAAAATTGGAAAACCGGTTCGAATCGGACCGGACAGGTTGGTCCAATTTTGAATGGGTCCGGTCCGGAACCGGTTCCTATATTATGAAAACCGCCGAATCCGGTCCAGTTTCGGTTCCATAGTTTTCGAGACCAGATCAAACTGGTTGGAAAAATATATATATATAAATTAATTTTATATATTATACAAAATATTTTTATGTATATAAGTTTTATATATAATATATAATTATATATTAAATTTTTATATGTAATATATATAATTATATATCATATATGAAATAATTTCATATTATAATTTTTAAATTATAACATAAAATGCTAATCTTAAATATGAACATTTGTAATTTGTTTGATCATATATAAGATAATGTTATTATAATTTATAAAATAAAAGTTTAATCTTAAAGATGAAAATTTAATTGATCATATGCTTTAAACATAATATATATATTAAATTATTAATAACATTTTATCATAAGAAGTAACATTTTATTATATATTTTTTACATTTAAAAAAAATCAAAAAATTGGGCCGAACCGGACCGGAAACCGGTAAAACTGGAGGTATCGATTTAGGAGGGTAACCGGGGCGTAATCGGTTTTGAAAAATGCAAAACCGATACATACCGGTTCAATCCTAGATTTTGTCCAAAACTGGACCGAACCGGACCGGTTACACCCCTATATATGAGTGCACATCATTTTGGTGACATAGTGATTTATGTTCTGATTGGCTATTTGTAGATGCACAACCCTACCTTGGGGGTTAAACATGACCTCAGTTTTGATATGATACTCTGATATGATGACGATGATCATGCTCAATTGTGTTATGCCAAATAATATTTTTAAATAAGAATATTTATGAACTTTCACTCTAATATTTTTAATAACATGTTCTGATTCTACATTCTAAAACTAAAAATGTTTTGTTCTGCACCTTTAACTCTGTAAATGCTCATATTTACATATTAGTATATGTTCTCTACTTATTAAGTTGTTGATAACTCATCCCTTATCTCCACGATATTTTTGGATAATTTTGATAGTTCAGAGGAAAATCAAGAGTAAGGAAGAGGAGTAAGATTAGATGATCGTAGAGGAATAAGTATCATAGAGTACAATAAATTATTGGGGAGTCGTATTTAGCAGATATATTATTTTATGTTGATTTGAGTACTTGCGACGTGGATATTTTGAGTTTTTTATGGATATTTTAGTTTGCTATATATGTGAGGTATTTCTTTGGTGTCGTTGTGGAGAAAACCAGAGCTAACTTTTCGGACTTTCAAGAACAGAGTGTTACAGAACCCATTTGCATTGAACATTATGTATGCAAGTTTGATGGGCTACATGTAAGCATGCATACGAGTATATTGCATAGTCTTAAATGTAAAAGTCTCGCAAAAACTCTTTGTTAAAAAAGTAGATCCCAACATGAAAAAGTATAAAAAAATATCATTTTATTCTAGTGGAATCTATCTTTATACAAAGAGCGTACGCAAGACTTGTACATCTAGATTGTACCTAGCACATTACTGAACGATTGAAAAAGGGAACCATATATTGGAGAAGCAAACATGTACGTCCGAGAAACCATTGTAACAAAAAAGTGTACGTACAAACTTTAAGGGGTTACAAGAAACGTGAAGAATATGTGATTGATCCTAAAAAAAAATGAAAAAATCTGACACTTGGTTAGGACTTAAAACTCAAAAACAATCAAAGATGAAACAATAATAGTTCAACAGTTAAAAAAAAAAGTGATCCGCGAATAATTGAAGATAATTTTGCTATACGCAGCCAACTCACCAATGTCAAAGCCACTCCTATTTCAGAACTATACATGTCTCGTCCGAAAGCCAATCAACTTCTCAATGTGAGAGCTTACGAGAATGGTTTCTCCTCACTTCAGGTCGTCTGCATGAGTTGAGACCACTCATATGGCCACTCTGGCTACCGACGGTGTTCAAGTCTAAACCCGTAGGAACAAGTAGATCTCCTCCTTCTAGCACTCTTAGGACCTATAAATGAAAAGAAATGTATTAAGCTCAAACAACCTGACAATTCATATAATGGGGTAAAGTATTTAATCATGAAGATATTCACAAAACATCAAGGAAAAGACAATTCGAATCGAATCAAAGAAACCTTGGACATTGGCGGTCGGGATTCAGGATCTTGACGTAGACACAAGGAAGCAGCACGGCCCATTGCCTCCAGTTGACGAGGGATGTCAAGGGATTGCTCACAGGTTAAGCATGGATCCAGTAATTGATAGTTATTTGCTATAACATGGCTTGGTTCTAATGCGGCTAGAGGGTGGAACCATTCAGACAGAAACTGCTGCTCCTTGACATGTTGCAGCTCATTGATTCTTTTACCCGTCATTAGCTCTAACAAAATCACTCCAAATGCATAAACATCAACTTTATGTGTGATTTGTCCACCATCTACGTATTCTGGAGCAAGATACCTGGTTCGAAAAAGTCATCATCTCTGAATAATCAGATTTAATTGTATGTTAATATTTTCTATACAAATATTGAGTGCGTCTAGCTTGAGGATATTGATTTTAAAAAATTTATTGAATTTCTTTCAGAAGGATACCCTGAAGTTCCAATTACTTGATCCTCAGTAGAGATATCCCATTCAGCGTGCCACCTAGCAAGCCCAAAATCAGCAACCTAATAATAATAAATAGATTAGAATGAAAAAGGCATATTCTGAAAACAATAAAAGAGCTAAGATGAGATTTAGTATAGCTACTTGCAATTCCTAGGATAACTCTACCATAATACAGCAGCAACCTCAAATTTGATCTCAAATTTACAGAACTGAAATAGTTGATACTGTCCACAAAGGTAAAAATAATGTATCATGGCACAATATATTTTCATTTTTTTGCTGCTTGAACTGCAGGCTAAGAAAAAGAGGTATAGTAATTCACAAAATATAGCACAGTTGCAGATTAAATTCAATGGTTGAATCATCTTAATTATCTTCAAAAGTGAAAAAAGCTCAATTAGTTCCTAAATATCCAGGTTATAAGTTCAAGTACCAGAGGCTCAAATTCGTGAGTTAGGAGGATATTGTTTGGTCGCAGATCTTTGTGTGCTATACAGCCCACTCTGCAGTCCTCATGAAGATATCGTAATCCTCGTGCTGCCCCTATTGCTATCTTTAGCCGTGAGTGCCAATCTAGTCGGGTTATGCGGTTTCCTGTCAGTCACAGAAATGATCAGTAAAATATATATCTTGATCACAATCTTAAAAACCCATATTGTATCACTATAGAAAGTTTACAAAGTGCATGGGATTCAAAGGAAAAATAGATTATACCATGTAAATGGAAGTCCAAGGATCCATTGCATATGTACTCATAAACCAAAACCCTCTTCTTTCCCTCAATACAGAACCCAATCAGCAATGCAACATTCCTGTGTTGTGCACAGCTCAATACCCTCACTTCCCTACAGAAATCAGCATCTGATTCAGAGCCACCAAACTTTAACTGCTTCACTGCAACAACGAGGCCATCTCTTAACATGCCCCTGTGAACCAGGCTTAAACCACTTTCTGCCAAGAAATTTATATCTGAGAATCCATCTGTAGCTTCCTCCAGCTCTTTGTAAGAGAACTGTACTGGAGGTTTTCCAAAAGCTGGTGCTTTGTGTTGACACAGTGGGCATAAAGGAGGAGGTGTTGAGGAAATTCTGCCTAAAGAAACAGCATCCCTGATGTTTGAGTTAATGCTGTATTCTGTCTTATTGGTTTGATTGGTCCTGAATCTATTTGTCCCCAAATCTTTATCATAACATTCAAACTTATCAAGTGTAGTTTTGGAAGCAATTTTGGTAGTATTTATATAATTTCCTGATATGTGGTGCTTTTGATCATCAAAGTGGTTTTCAGGAATCCAAAATTCACTCTTCTGATTCCTAGCTACAGATGATGTTGGGGGTTTCAATGGAGAGGTAAGCTTTTGTCTGTCCAATTTAAGTGCTGTAAGTGGGTCATTCAAGTTTCTTCGCTCATCACTTGGTTTGTGGATTCCATTGTGTTGTCCTTCAAAGAGAGGATTTTGTCCGTAGACAAGGAAAAGAGAGGTTGCCGTGTCAAAATTTGACAGTGAGGCTTTCCCCGTGGTTCTTGTGTAGGAACTAGTTACCTCTTCAGGGCTGGCTAGTGGAGTAGCATGCTTCATCCTACGGCTTTGCGACTTCCCAACGTCTCTTCCTGGTGAAGAAGCAGCAGAAAAGAAAGGGGTTTTGAGCTCATCTGCGCAGCCTAAATTAAGCCTAAGGACTTTTGGCTGAGGACCCTTCATTACTACAACATTGCAGCATAGTTCCTCCATGCAATGCTTCAGCTCTTGTTTCAATTTTCTGTTTCAAAACCAAGGGTTGTGACTATTTTCTCAGACCATTCTAACTATTTTAGAAAGATATGACTTAAAAGAAAACAGTAAGATGCAAAAAGCAAGACAAGTAGATGAATTTGTATGGTTCATTGATTCATAAAACAAGTAAATGTGTGAAGTTGTAAAGACTGCTAATACATTGCAACATACAACAGGATATTGACTATTTCCATCTGTTTGCACAAAGTATTTTTAGCTGATTCACTTATCAAAAGAAGAAAGTAGTTCTAGTTGATTCACTGTAAACTACAGAATAAGATAGCACAATCAGAGTAAGAAAAAAGTTGCAATAAAAGTTACTATATGATCCAACTGTGATTGTCAAACACTAACAAGAAAACTAATAAGAACATGAACTCACACACAACTCTTATGCTGGACAGAAACTCAAACGACTCAGGGACACTTGAATAACACCCACAGACACTGCAAGACGTCACTCATGCTTAGGACACAAACTCCTCGGCTACACCTATGAAGAAGTCTTGAGCTTCATTGTGTAGCCACCATAGTCGGTACAACAAGGTTAATGCACAAATATCAGCTACAATTTAACAGCTTCTATGTGATGGTGGCTCAAGAGATCTTACGTTGCTTGGAAATGAAAAGGTCTTACAATTAATAATGATTTTAAGAGACTCTAATTATAACCTTGACTGATCTTTCATAGTATAGGGCAAGATATGGTTTGAACTATTCTTCAATGGTTACAATCAAACCAATTAATTTCCTGTTCATGTGTCGAAAAATGAAGACTTGACCGGATTGATTGATTGAGAGGCACACAGCAGTACAACTAGTTGTTCAGGGATTCTCTCAACAGTATGAATTAGATTATTATATACAAAACTTTCGGTCCCATAGCAAATAATTGTAGCCGTGTCTTGCTAGCGTTGCAGTAGTAAATCATGTAAACGACAGCAGATAGATGTGAAAAATGCTGGCATTCATGGAGAATTATGTTAAAAAATATCCATGGAGTAGCTGCTAAGGTTCGAGAAAGAAGGCTTAACCAGAGCTAAGAAATAGCTCTGTACGAATTGAAACAAGTGCAACGAGTATGGTAACAAAAATAAGGCCATCTGTTTTGGAGCTACATTTGGGCATATGCCTAGACCGTATTGATCACATGCAAAACATTGATATATTTTCGGCATATAGGCGAAAAATGTTGCAACGATATCTCGGCCGGAGGTAGCAAAAGAAAATGATCGAGACAATTTACCAACTTAGAGTTAATGATTTAATAGGGGCTGTCCTGTACAGTATCATAAGAGCGAAAATGAATGGTGAACAGCCAGAAAATTAATAGCTCAGATATGAGAAATAATATACTTGTTATTTTATGTTAAATTACTTGTCCAGTATGACCCAGTTGACGCCATTGCTCTTTGCTTCGGCTGCCACGGCCCCGCCAGGCGAGCTTGACACGACCTTGATCCTGAGTCTGACCTGCAAATCAAGTTTCAGCGTTCAAAAATAACTTATTAAGGTGAATGGGACCCACATGCAAGAAGTTTATTTTTATTTATTTTTCCTTGTAAATGCATATTGCACGGTTTCTGGGAAATGCAATCTCAATATTTCATTATTTTGTACCAAAAAGGAAAAGCGGAACCCATTGGTACCACAGCTAGCTGGTTAGTACTTTTCTTTTTCTTTTTTTTGAAAATACCTTGTTGGTACTTAATTTCTAGTATGTAAGATAGGACAGCCAAGCAGCAAAAAGAAAAAGTTATAAAAAAGGAAAGAAAGATAGAGAAAAAAGAAGTGAAAGCAGAAGGGAAATGTACAGCCTAGTCGCGTTTGTTTCTTAGTTGATAACTGCTACGTACACAACAAAAATTATATAAAATTAACTTATAAATTAACTTAAATTTATAAAATTTACTAGATTTATTTTATAATAAAAATAAATTTACAATCTGACATATTACATTAAGTCACATCAATTTATAAATTTATTTTTATCTAATCTTTTTGTGATTAAAATATTTTTCTTATTAGTAAAATGTACAAACAATTGTCGTGGGTCACCGTTTACGCCTATTTTTTTAATTATAAAAACTATTTGAATAAAGAAATTATAGAAGATCTCAACAAACAATATGCTTAATCATAAAGCAAAAGGAAAAAGAGATAAAATAACGTAAAGATCAGATTCATGGGGTAGGCCATTGAACTTTTCTTTTCTTTTCTTTTTTGAGTTTCTTGG
Source organism: Juglans regia (assembly GCF_001411555.2). Lineage (NCBI taxonomy): Eukaryota > Viridiplantae > Streptophyta > Magnoliopsida > Fagales > Juglandaceae > Juglans > Juglans regia. The sequence goes on along the minus strand of NC_049906.1, from coordinate 11,085,482 downwards.
ACCAGTCCAATTTATGGAGCTTAGGCTAATATACTAGAGCACATGCCGATCTTCGTTTCAAAGCTGGCCCTCAGAATTATTATCTTAATCTTTACAGCCACTAGAAACAGATTCAAAATCTCTAAGCTCCGACATCTCAATGATCATTTGTCAGAGACAACCCTTTAAAAAGATCATTCATGCTTTCCTCATGTATCAAATATGAGTAACGTTTAAGTAGTAATGTTTAATTTATAAAATTTAAAATTTATTTTTTAAACTAAATTATATCATGCGAATATTGTGTAGAGGGATAAAAATCTTAAAATATTATTTTCCATGAAAGAAAACCATGAAGAAAACAAGAAAAAATCATGCACCCAAATCCTCTAATTCGGAGGGCGCATTTAGATTCAGAAAATATTTTCTCTCATCTCATTTTATCATTATAATTTTTTTAATTTTTTATACAAAATATAATAAATAATTTAATTTTTTCAAATTTTAAAATAATAATAATATTAAAAAATAATATACTAATAACATTTTATCTTCTCTTGCATCTAAAAATATCTCATCTCAATATTCAAACAAACAATAATATTCTAACACTAATATTCTAACCTTCATGCATTCCTCGACGAGAGATCTATATGTTTTTTTCATAATTAAAATAAGATTAATTTCGAGGACTTTCTGAAACCCCTAGTCGAAGAAAAACTGTGTCCGACAGATCATGCCAGGTCAAAAACTAATGGATACAAGGCAAAACCACGTGCTTTTGTCTGATCATCAAGCAACTGAAAACTACGTCGTTTCATTCGCGTATAAACAGTCTTGACTGTTACGAGTCCGTTGAAAAAGAAGGGCGGTAAGTGGTAATTTGGTAATTACGAAAGGAATCACCTCGATGTGGTTGTGGAGTTGAAGCGCCATTTGAGAACACGACTCGGAGATCTGGTAAATCCGATCCGGTAACTCTTCCTGTTGACCGCCCCCACAGTCTCCGGCGAAGAACGGTATGTTCCAGAATCTCCTTCCTGCGTACACAAATCAATTCGTCAGCGATCGATGACCAATTCCACCGTAAGAAGTGAAAGGAAATTAGAAAAGAAGTCAACACAAATTTACACTCATAATTACGTCTCAAAAAGATGGCGAAATTACCGGTTTTCTCAGCGGGAAATATGGCGAGCAAGGTAATGCCGTCGCCGGGATGAACAACGTGAGTGAGAGCCCAGGCCAGTGCGCTTTTGGAGATCACCCTCTCGGCTTTCACGGCGACTACTACTTTGGCGGTGGTGTTGCTTTGCCTTTCGCTCCCTTCCATTTCTTCAGGGAACGTCACGGCACCGGTGCTTCAATCCTCCATTAAAATCAGGAGCTTTACTCTTTAAGGTTTGAAAACTTCAAATTGCTTGTCTCGCTTCGGGTGTGTTTCACTGAAAATGGGAACTTCATACGCTTTTTGTTTTATTGATTGATTGCAGTTAAAGTAGATGGTTTGGGCCATTCTTTTTTAGTATCATCATGGATTCATGGGGCCCATTGATGGAATTTCATTCATCTTCCCAAATTTAATTTAGATTCCTTAATCAAAGAAAAAGATACAAAGTTAACATATATAGTAATAGGATTATAGTAATTTTCTTGTTGATTGAAAAACAATCGACCTTTCAATTAAGATTGAGTAACACTACTCATCATTCTTTTTTTTATTATCATTCTTTTATTATTTTATGATGTTGTATTAAATTATTAGAGATTATTTATTATGTGTCATTTGGGCCTATTATTTAATATCACCTCAATAGATGTTGAGATTATAGTGATAAAAATGATGATAAATAATTTTTTTCATTAAGACTAAACAATAGTTTATGTTTATTTAGAGAAATGCTATTATGCCACTTAAATTATTCGGTTCGTTTTACCCCATTGATGCGGCAATCATGTGGTGTCACGTGGTTTTTACAAAAAACTAAATATAAACATAAAAGGAGTAGAATGAACTTTATATTTTAGTCTTCTGTTTTTGTGTTTTCAAATGCTATTTTGTTTGGAATATATATTTTTTAATATTTTGAATAAGCCATGTGGTACCACCATCAATGAGACAAAATGAACGGTATAAATTTTTTTTTTAAAAAGGAAAACTATCATTATTCATTCATCAAAGAGACTTATATTCTTGACCGGATATATGTCGGGATATCTCAATATCAACGATTGCCTCATAAAACAATTAATGAATTTAAAGCTCCACCATTACACTATTTTCTTTTGTAATTAGTATGATCTTCACTACTATTATACTCTCTATAGACAAATGTCCAAGAGATGAACGCTTTTTTTTTTTACTATACAATAAGGAAACCAGCAAGATAAATACAAAAAATGATGGATTATAGTTTGGACCAACTCCGATAGATTTTGAAATCTGTGACGGCGTATGAAGGCACCACGTTTGTCTCTTTTCAACCACAAAAATCAGATCTGAAAGATCTAATGGTGACAATTTCGGTAATCTAGCGTGCGTAGCGAGAAAAGCTGCCGAAAGGAGTGACACATGAGGACCACAAGCAGCTGTGCGGCGCGTGAGGACCACACACGATGATTTTCACTAAACCACCACTATCCTTCGAGCGATTTGCAGTCAGGGAGTCTTTTTGTTTTGCACATGTCTCTCGAAAGTTGACGGAAAATTATAGATCTGTCTTTTTCGACCTAGAAGGAAACAACAAAAAAGAAAGAAACGAGAACTACGTACCTTAATAGACAAAGTGGATAGATAGAGAAATGAGGAGAAGAGAGGGAGAATGAGAGGAGGTGCCTTCTCCTCCTCCAGCGAAACTTAGATATGTAGGGTTGTTTTACGAATGTGATTGAGAGTTTACCTAGAACTTTTTACAAGAGAGGCTTGAACGATATAACTAAGGTGACATAATAGTATTTTTCTACATTAATTATAGAGTCATTAGACTTTATAAATTTACAAATGCTTTGGGTTCCGAATTCGAGACCTAAAATATGTCTCGAATGAGATTTTTTTATTTATTTACATAATGATTAAAAAAATATTTTTTAATGATATTGTGAATTTTTTATTTTTTTTATAAAATGTTTATAATAATTAAAAAAATACATAAAAAAATTTAAAAAAAAAAATTTACTCTTTTTCGAGATGATTTTTAAATTCAAATTCGGGATCACAGCTGGAGCCTTACAAGTTAGTGCCTATGATATGGTACTTTCTAAATTGATAACATGATAAGACTTGATAGGTAAGAAAACTTTAAAATTAATTTTTAAATGTGAAGAGGGTATCGTCCACGACTGCACGTAATTATAAATATATATAGTGTTCCGACAAAATGCGAAGTTGTTGGCCATAAGAAACGTGAACGAGAGGAGACAAGTTAAGTGAAGGACCCGTAGGGGACTTTGAATTAATATCTATTGTGAGAATAAAGTGATTATTTTTATTTTATTTTTTCTTTATTTTCATAAATCATCTCAATTTATTTTATATTATTTTATTATTATAATTTTTTTAAATTTTTATATAAAATAAAATAAATAATTTAACTTTTTTAAATTTTAAAATAAAAATAATATTAAAAAAATATATTCTAATAATATTTTATTCAACTTATACTTATTCGTCTCAATTCATCTGTAAAAACAAGCGAGTACTTAATGTCATAAACTTCCATTTCATGAAGCAAAAACTAGCTTTGATCGGTTGGAAGAGGAAGCAAAAAGCAAGATTTGGATATAAAAATTAAAATAGAATGCCATTGCTTTGGCAGGCTATCACATATCCACATACAACTGCATATAAATAATAAATATAATTATTTTTAATGTTTTAAGATTTATTTTATAATAAAAATAATTTTATAATTAAACGTACTACGTTAAAATATATCAACTTATATATTTATTTTTTATAACTCTCTTTATAGCTAAAGAATTTCTCAAATTATATCAATTATTTGTAGCTAAATAATCTCTCAAAGTTATATCAATTATTGAAATGACATCCACTTGAAATGTGACACATTCATAAGTGTGACGACCAGGGAAATATTTTATTTTATTTTATTTATTTTTTATTTTTATAGAAACTCTAAGCTAGTTTTTCACGACTTAGCTAGACGTATTTTCAAGTAGTGGTGAGATTGTGATAAAGTTCACTATCTTGTACAAATTTTAAGGTTTGTTTGAAAAATAATTATTCTCAGATTATTTTATTATTATTTATAAATTATCTCACAATTATATATTTATAAATTATTTCACTGTTATTTATAGATGATCTAAGATATTCTTAATATCCAAAATTTCTGGAGCATTCCAACTTAAGAGGAGCAACCGTTTCTAAGGATTTTCTAGCCAAATAGATTTGGAATATTATAAAAAGTAGCTAAAAAAACAGGTTGGGTTCGAATATTTTGTGGTGATTTGCACTAGTAAAGGAACAGGACAAATTAATTTGTTTTAGCATATGTTTCATATAATGTATGGAGGGATCAGATTGAGATGAAGGAGATGAAAATGATGCATGATCAATACTGGATGGTTGAGATCATCATGTGATGATGACTAATCACATCATTCATCATTAGTACTACTATGGGAAACGAACAAGTGTCTCAACTTTTTTGGTCACGACAGGTCACATAAACATCATGTGATGGTAGTAATGACATATCAATCTAAATGTGGACCATATTGTGATGATGATGCTCATGTCCATAAATCTTTTTGGGTTAATCTTAGTGGTCATGATCATATACCGGCCAGCACAAAAAATGCTATCCTTTATAATTTTTAGATCTCTCATTTTTACAGTTCTTTACGTAATCTTGTTTTAAAATAATTTTATTTTTTAAAAATGATAATGCTTTTATAATTCATTAGATAAAAATAACCTTTGTTTAATATATATATATATATATACTTGTCTATGAGTAATGATATTTTTTTTCAAAATGATTATACAATACTTATTCATTTCACGACTGTACTTACGTATTACTCATTGTCTATAGGATTGTGAAAAACGTTACGCGCTTATCATTTTTCTAGACAATATATTTAACTATATATAGTAGTACTAAGAAAATTGTCGGGTGGAGATTTTCTTTTAAAGAAAAAATATAAACTTATTATAAATTTTTTTTTTAAAATATTTTATAATTTTTATGTAATTGGTGACGTATCACCAATGTAATAAATACTGATTTAATTTAATTTTTTAATTAGTGAGGCATCTATTTATAAAAGTTACGTAGAAATTTAAAAAAGTTATGTTAGCACAGTTTTAAAATATATAAATTAATTTTATATATTTCATTTTAAAAATAGTAGAAATCTATGATTAAAAGGTGAATTTGTTTTTATAAAGGTTCAAGATTTCCCTACTTTTTTTTTTTAAAAGGATTGGGAATTATTTATCTTACAAATGTAAAAATTATTTTTTTAATTTAAATTTAAAACTAAAAAGATAGGTAAATAATAAAAGAGAGGCCCTCCATACTAGATGCTTGTGAAAATAAGATTTATACCCTCCAATAAAAAAGTTACACGCATGGGGCATATCATAATTACCGTAAGAGCATGGCATAGCATACATGCAAGTATACTACACAGGATATACACCCTCATCTCTCTCTTGTTGTTTTTGTAGCTTCCTGTTGTCTTTGTGGCTAGCTTCAAGTAATATCCAAATGATCAACCCCTCATTTTCGTGTGGGTGTCTCGTCGTGACCATTTTGTTTTCTGTTGAGTTTATATTTTGGTTGCATTTGGGCATTTGAAGGGGAGATTTGCGTGTGGATTTGGCTGTTGAGATTATATTTTGGTTTGGTTGTATTTGGGCATTTGAATGGGAGGTTTATCGTCTTTAGGAAGTGATAGATAGTCAAATATCTAACCCAATTTTTTTATTGCTAATTTGCTTGCATCTGTTGAAGGGGCTTCATGTCTGAGAACAATGCATTTATGGTGTGCTTTACTTCAAAGCTTATTAATTTTATTTTTTTGGAAATAATGCTCCACTAGTATGTAATTTGCTTTTTAAGGAAGCAACTGGAATAGATTTAAATCTCATCTCTACATATTTGGTCACATGCCTTCAAAAAATCTACATATATTTCGTCACTTGATGGTTGCAAATGACTGCACAAGTAAAATTGGAAAAGGAAAAGAAAAATCATAATGGTTACAGGCCATGCTGATTATTGCACAAATGAAGATTTGGGTTTGCTAAAATCTTGATATATCCAGCTTCTAGTAGTAAATTTGCCCCTATATATGCTGTTAAGGATGAGATAAAAATATATATTCAACATGACATTTAGTCTAAATTGACTAGCATAGAGATCATATGAAAACGGAGCAACAAACTATACTTTTCCTTTCGCGACACATTATTGTAACTGCACTTGTAGTCTCATCATCATCATCGTAATCGTCACACTTATCTCTATCCTCGATTATCTATCTAAAGTTGAATAACATGGGTTGTTATACTGAAGCGCCAATATATAGCTCTCCTTGGGATTGTCAGAATGGAAAAAGGAGAAGAACACTTATCTCCGCTTATATCATCTAGCTCAAATCCTCCAACTGCGCCAAGCCTTTCAAATTACATGCACAGTTGGCATGGACTAGTGCCTGCATGGTTACCGACTTTTATGCCATATCCAGATGGCAATCAATATCCAAGCAACATTCAGGTGGTGATGTAACTCTGTTCGTGTATTTTTTTTATAACTTTATATTTTTCTAAATGTTTAATTGCTTTTATTTTTGTGCTTTAAGCAGAATGTTGGTTACCAATTTCAATATGGGATGGGACCTCTGATTCCTATCATTACTACAAGCTCTGCAACGAGCTCAAGAGTTCGTACAAAGGATACACTTGATTGTAGGGAAATTGAGAATGAAAATAGTGCGGACTTTCACTCATTCAATGTCACAATTCCTTGCATATCTAGATCTCTAATTGTAAAGAGATTTCAAGATTTGTACACGAATGCAAAATTTAGGGAAGTTCCGCAACAACTTACCGACATTATTGATATGGATCCAGTTTTACTTCAGAGGGATGGTGCAGTAAAGACTTATCTGGTAGAATGTGAAGTTCATGTGGAAGAGTTCACCAAGTTGGTCACATATTCTGTAGACTTTAGTGAGGAAGATGCAGCTACAAAGTGTTCTTGTGGATTATTTCAGATGAGGTAAATATTGTATAGGCACCTTTTGGCCGTATTCAAGTGTAACGAGATCAAATCATTGCCAGATAGTACATTTTAGATCGATGGCGGAAGGACATCAAAAGAATATACACGTTAATCCATAGTAGCTATGACGCAGGGGATCTGCGGGCAGATGCTAACAAATATTCAAATCTATTAAATATCTGCTATAAGATGATTACTCATGCAGTGGGATCAAAAGAGCATACTGAGGATGCAACTAATAAGTTTTATGCAATGATTGACTTATATCGTGATAACCAAGAACTCTCATCGATCACTCTAACGGGTTCCAATATTGGTGTATGACAAAGGACACACTTACAGTTGGTAGTTTAAAAAAAGTACTTAGTCCACATATTGGGAGAGAGAAAGGTAGATCCCCATATCTGAAAAGAGCATCTAGAATGGAGAAAGACATGCTGAAGGTTAAAGCAAAGATGAAGAAAGCACCAATAGAGGAGAAAAGTAAACAGGTGCACATTTTTAATATGACATGTTTGTTATTTGTTATTTTTAATATTAATGCAAATATAATCTAATGTTCTAATGTTATTTGTTACTTGATTATTATCGAGATGTAGTTATATATTTAAATTTGAATTATAATATTCTCTAGTTTCCCGACGAGTATTTATCACCAATCTGTTCTAAACAGCTCAGCTTTTGGCGTCAGTGGAACCCAACTCCGAGAAACAGTAATTGCGAGTCAACAAAGTGTATGCTCACTAATATTTAAAATATATAAATATTAAAATAGATATCATATTAATCTTTGAATATTATTCGCTACAGATACAATTTGGGTTGAATGAATCACAACTGGTGCAATGAGATGGTTACATAATATTCTAATGTCCAATGTGTATTGAATTTAATTCATGGAAACGCAAACAGAACACATTTTTGTTATGTATTGAATGTATTGGATGTATTGAATGTAATACTCTGATGGATAGCTTTTTGGATGTGGAAATATATGGAAGCATTCTGATGGAAATATGTGAAAATATTCTGATGGAAATATTTTGATGGATAGCTTTTTGGATGTGGAAATATGTGGAAGTATTTTGATGGAAATATGTGGAAATATTCTGATGGATAGCTTTTTGGATGTAGAAATATTCTGAATGTGGAAATATGTGGACAAATGGGTTGTGGAAGGCAGAAGCTTGTCTTGCTCATGTAATATTCTGATGGATAGTTTTTTGTATTGAATGTAATATTATGATGGATAGTTTTCTGATGTAATTATTCGTATTTTTTGAGCCAATAATATTCTGATGGATAGCTTTATGATTCAAGCAACCATGATTCCAAGAGTTTCAAATTTTGTTAGGCATTCCAAGAGTTCAACACGAGTCGCATTGATTTTTGCACAGGTTCCTGATAATTTACAAAAAAAAAAGGAACATGAATCACATTGTTTTTTGCACAGGTGCCTGATAATTTACAAAAAATGAACATGACACATTGATTTTTGGACAGGTTCATGATTCCAAGAGTTTGAGACATGGATTTATAAACCCTGACACAACAACTACAAAAGCCCAATGCAGCCTTCCAAAATCACTTAGATATTACTAAGCAACATGACACAACAACTACAAAAGCCCAATACAGCCGGAGTAGTGTGCGTGAATGCCTTATTTCAATTTATTGGTCCAGAAGCACCATCTCTCTGTTCTCAATCTCATACGCCTTCTTACGGAGCTTGATCTCCCTCTTCTAGATATCGCAGAGTCTCTTCTCGACCTCTTTCTCCTTCTTTAATAGTTCTTTTTTTCTTTCTTGTAGATCCAGCTCTACGTATTGATCACTATCTTCCCACTTGAAATACTTGCAGTATGGTAATCCCTGATATTTGCAAACATATACAAAAAATGTTAAATGTACGTAATATTAATCAATTTATTAAACCTGTTACATTACAAGTCATGTAATTACCTTTGTATTGTACTTTGAACACCCTAAGAAGGCTCATCTTGCAGTATTTGAGTATCTCAGTATAGCTTTAACCTCAAGAAGTAATATGGTTGATTCAAATTACGTTTAGTAAATGATGAAGAAGTCATTGATGATGATGATGATATCTGGATGAAATGCCACAGAAATGTGCAAGTAAGTAGTATAATCAAAGCAGTGTTTGGAAGGATTGAATGAGTCACAAATAAAGGCACTTGAAGACCTCGTGAAAGTGGGGACATCTCTTAAAGCCTGATGGCGTTGCCATTGATCCTATGAAATGGAATAAATTAATACAAGTGGAAAATCTTCCCAGATACCTTTTTGGGTACTGTTTGGTGTTGATCTCTATCATTGATCAATAAATTGTTCGAAACTCATTATCATTACTCCAATGCAAAGCTCATTACCAGTAAATAGAGAGCTCCACCAGTTGAAATATGAGACATACATGGTCCAATAGAGCACTCAACAAATGCGTGTGCAACAATAGAGCACTGAACAACCATCAATGAAAGCTCAAACAGTCAAAATATGAGACAAAGTTTTCCCATACTGCATCACATCAAGGATCTTTCAATGGGAAGGAAAATACAAATATTGTATTGATGTGTGAGATGCAACAAATATATTTTTTATTGCTTCACCCAATAACATATTCTATTAGGTGAAGCAGCTAAATATTAGCATGTAGATGTTTGTCAGACATATATATGATATGGGTGTTTGCCAAGCACTCTGGGCATTAAGTAAAGAAAATAAAATATTATAGCAAGGAGAATGTTCTTCCAATTCATGGATACTCCACCGTGCCTAGCTAGACTAATTTAACTATAAATTACCAACTAGGAGGGAACTGAACAACAACTTCAAAATCGAAAGCTCAAAATGCTAATTGTTAACTGCAATACTAGCAAGTATATGTGGAATAAGCAAGAGGAGTAATCCCACAGGGAAACAACAATAGATAAATGTAGTTCTTGTGGGCTGAAGTTCAGAGTCAAGGGTATCAAAACATATACTTATTTTAAATCTAAAAATACTAAAAACTCATGGTATTGCCTTGAAAGCATTACTTTTCTGATAGAAAATCAAATGGTGTCCTCTTTTATTAGGAAAGATGTATAATTGCAAGACCAATAGTAGATTGATTTTGTGTCTGTGTCTTACCTATGGTGGAGATAAAGGTCTATGGTGTTGGAGCTTCGAAAATCCCTCAAAGTAAGCATGTAGATGTTTGCCAGAAATAATTAACCAGTGTTTGAAAACACTCACGTGAACCAGGAAAGAAGAGAGAAAGATAATTGATTCAGAAAAATAATAATGGAATACTCATGTATGCTATACTGCCAAGGAACTTACCAAGAAAAAAGAATGGAATACTCATGTATGCTATTTAAATCTCCATCAAGATATCTTCTTAAATCTCACAGACCAAAATTTCTCATGTTGTTGCTATATTATTTTAAATTTCTAGTCCAGGACTCGTGAAATCGAAATATTTCTTGTAATCAAAATCGAAATAAAAATCGGGGAGGTTATTTCAAGGCCTTGATTGATCGCCTAGTTCCACAAATGAGCCCGGTTTCACATATGAAATCTATTGAAAAGTCGAAACCGAAATCGCTTCCTTTTGTTTTGTGTGGGTGTCCGTGTCTCCGTGGCTAGCTTTGTGTGTGAGCTTCTGTTTCGTTTTGGTCTTAGGATTAGGGAGAAGGGGACGCACATAGAAGGGAGAAGGGAGAAGGGAGAAGGGATAAGCCCTTAAATTCAGTAAAAAATGGTGTGTTTTGACAAACTATGTGAAACACACTGTTTCACTGAGTCCCACCTCCCCCCCACCCCCATTTGGTCTATCGATTTTCAACTTTCTCTTAAATGAGACACACCGTTTCATTAAGATGATGTGGAGGGTTACAATTCAGTTACATGAGCTGGTTGCATTGAACATTTTTCAAAAATCAAAGATCAGAATTCTGGGTCTGCCATTTAGTTTTCTTTTATCTTATTTTGAGACTTTCTTAATTATTTGAATCTCTCTCAATTTAAAACATTATAAAGCACATCCTTATATTTCCTTGAAAACTGCCCTTCAAAGTATTATTTTAAAAAACTTTATCCAAAATTTTTGAAACTCCATTGTCTCAATTATCATTTGCGAAAGATAATTCATAAAAGAAAAATGATATTTACAGTTTTAGTGTGTGCAAGTCTTGTGCATTATTGAGCATGCTATCATTTTCTCAGCTCAAGGGTGACTTAGCAGCAAAACTCCAACACAGCAGTTGATCTTCTAGAAGACTCTGGGATCACATAGACTAGGTTGTATTGTAATATTCTGAATGTATTGTAATGCTCTGAATGTGTTGCAGTGCTTTAGGTAATATTCTTTATAACAAACTCTATACATTGTTCCCTCTGCTACAATGCACATCAGGTGCTCGAGAATATGTCCATAGGAAGTCTATTAGAATCTTTCTTATATGTATATATACCTCATTTGTATATCATTACTGTAATGAGAATTAGAAAAATTTTAGAAAACTTTTCTCTCAAAACTCTATCATGGTACTAGAGCTAGAATACGACTAACGTCTTCCATGGCTGGTGAAAAATTTTCCTTTGAAAAAGAGCACTCCATCACTCTTCAACTTCCAAACTATTTCTCCCACATTGTTTCTGTCAAGCTTGGGTCTGACAACTATCTCCTCTAGCATACCCAAATTATTCCCTACCTCCATGGCCAAGAACTCTTCCATTTCATCAATGACTCTCCTCCTCTTCCCCCTCCTATTCTTCTAGCTGCAACTCCCTCTTCATCAATTTCTTCCACTCCTCCAACCAATTCAGCTTACCTTCAATGGCGTCGCACTAATCAGCTTCTACTCAATGCTCTCCTCTCTTCCCTCATCGAACCAATCCTTGCCCAAGCTATTGCTTCCCGCACCTCCCGTGAACTATGGGTCACTCTTGACACCATGTTTACCTCTCAATCCCAGGCCAAAGTTTTTCAGATTCATCATCAACTCACAAACCTAAAAAAAAGTTCCCTCTCTGTGACAGACTACTATTGCAAGGTCCATCTTCTCTCCGACACTATGACTGCTACGGGTGAACCTCTCCTCGATTCCGAAGTTATTTTCTATCTTCTCAATGGACTCAACTTTGAGTTTGAAGCCTTTGTAATTTCAGTCGCTATAAGAGCCACCCCAATACGTTCTATTGAACTCTTCAATCTCCTTCTTACGTTTGAAACATAACCCTTCAATCCATACATCAAGGTCTTCTTCCTAACCCCTCTGTAAATCTCACCACTACCTCCTTCAATCGTGGTGGTTAAGGTGGCTACTGCGATTGTCACAATGGCTATCGCGACGGCCGTAATCATGGTGGTCACTCCTTTCAAACACTTCAGCCATCTTCATAACAATCCAGAAAACCAACTTTTCAGGTATGTCACAAAGTTGGTCACGTTGCCCCGCAATGCTACCACAGATTTGATTAAGCCTATCAATATGAGCCTCCATGATCTTCGTCCACCCACTACACTAGCTCTCGACCCCTCTCTGATCGACAGTGGTACCTTGATTTTGCGGCAGCAAATCATCTCACTTCAGACATTCAAAACTTGAATCTCTCTAATGAAGCATATCTTGGTTCTGAACAAACTAAAGTTGGCGATGACACTGGTCTTCCTATAACACACTTCGATGACCCTAAATTCTCCTGCTCCTCCTAAAATTTTCTTCTTCGCAATCTTTTATATGTCCCTCAGATTACAAAAAATCTTGTTTCTGTCAATCAATTTTGTTGTGATAATTCTATATTTTTTGAGTTTCATGACTCTCTTTTCTGTGTCAAGGACAAGCAGATGCGCTCTCTTACTCCAAGGACCAACACGTAACGGCCTCTACATTTTTCCTCCTTCGACCACCTCCAAGTCAAAACATGTTGCCCTTGTCGATGAAAGAACCACTATCTCTCAATGATATCGTCATCTTGGCCACCCATCCCTTCGGCTTGTCTCTCATATTTTGCACACCAAGTTTTTGCTATATCTCCCCTCTCAGTCTAATTTCTTTTTCAGTACTTGTCCTCTTGCCAAGTGTTGGCAATTATCCTTTAAGGCTTCTATTAATCGGTCCCTAGGACCTTTGCATTTAATATTGGTAGATTTTTGGGATCCATCCCGGCATATATCAAGAGATGGTTTTCGTTATTACATTTCTTTTGTCGATGATTTTAGTCGCTATACGTGGTTTTATCCACTTGCCTTTAAGGGTGATACTACATCTACTTTTCTTATTTTTCAAAAATATGATGAACACTTACTAAATGCTAAAATCAAAATTATTCAAAGTGATTGGGGCGACGAATTTTGAACTCTTACTCGTGTTCTCAACAAACAAGACCCAGATGATTCCTTTCTTAAAATTTTTGGCACCGAATGTTGGCCCAGTCTTCGCCCCTACAACAATCACAAAATGCACTTTCACTCTCTTTCTTGTCTCTTTCTCGGTTACAATCCTCTTCATAAAGGTTACAAATGTCTTCATCTTCCCTTAAATTGAATGTACATATCACGTGATGTCCTTTTTAATGAAATCTTTTCCATACTTTTCTTATTCCTCCTTGGCCCATACTATAACTCAACTCATGCATACTGTCCTACCTGTGTATTCTCCCTCAACTTTCAGCCCATCACTCTCAAATTTATTACAAAGCCCAACTTCACTTCCTAGCCCATCGTCAACCATTGACCTAAGCCTCACTTCCTCATCTTCTTCCCCTGATTCTTCTGCACCCTCACTCTCAACAGTCCCAACATCAATTCTAGCTTCTTCCTCTAGCCCATCACCATTACCTCCACGATCTCCCATCATCACTAGGTCTAAAACCAATTCCTCTTGCCCCAAATCTCTCGCTGATGGCCACATACCTTATCCCCCTCCTCGTCACTATCTTCATGTCTCTGTAGAAATTCCAGAGGAACCCAACAACTACACAATCACATCCTGTTCTCTTGAATGGCGTGACGCCATGGTCACTGAGTTTCAGGCTCTTATTCAGAATCATACTTGGACCCTTGTTCCTCCTCCCCCTTCATCTAACATCATTGGTTGCAAGTGGGTGTTTCACACAAAGCATAGAGCCAATGACACCATCGAATGTCATAAAGCACGCCTCGTTGCCAAAGGTTTTCATCAACAGGAAGGTATCGACTATTCCAAAACCTTTAGTCCTGTAGTAAATCCCACAACCATTCACCTTGTATTTTCTCTTTGTTGTCTCCCATGGTTGGCATCTTCACCAACTCGATATTCAGAATGTATTTCTCTATGGAGACCTCACTGAAACTGTCTACATGACTCAACCCATAGGATTTATTCATCCTGATCATCTTGAGTATGTCTGTTGTTTGAGGAAAGCTATCTATGGCCTTAAACAAACTCCCCGAGCTTGGTTCACGTAGCTCAACGCTCGTCTCTGTGAGTTTGGCTTCACTCCCTCCAAATCTGACCCTTCATTATTCATTTACTTTTTTCAGTCCATTATCATCTATGTTTTAGTCTATGTTGATGACATTACTATCACCAATTCTCATCCATCACATATTGATAGTCTTATTCAATTTCTTGGTTTTGTTTTTCCTGTCAATGACCTAGGTAAATTATCTTATTTTCTTGGTCTTGAAATCTCACATTTACTCGAAGACATTAATCTCTCACAGAGAAAGTATATCTGTGATATACTATCTCACACCAATATGCTCTTTGCCAATGGAGTGACTTCTCCAATGGCAGCCTCAAATGGTCTTTCCATCTCAAACACATCTTCCTTTTTTAATCACACACTCAATCGGAGTGTTGTTGGGAGTTTGTAATATCGGGACGAGTCAAGGATAGATATTGCTCGTCCCGATATTGCATTCATAGTCAACAAAATGTTTCAATTTATGTACAATCCCAAACACTCTCATTGGTAGGCTATTAAGCGTCTTCTTTGGTATCTCAAACAGACCAAAGTTACAAACCATAAACTTTGGTCTGTTTCTTCATAAATCCTCCAATCTTCAGCTTCAAGCTTTCTCTGACTCTGATTGTGTAGGTTGCCCAGAGGTTGCCCAGATGATCGCTACTCTATAGGCAGTTTCTGCATTTTCCTTGGTCGAAACCTTATCTCTTGGAGCTCTCGCAAGCAACGTACTGTTGCTCGCTCCAGCACCGAGGCTGAATATAAGTCTCTTGCCAATACAACAACATAATTAATTTGGATACAATCTCTTCTCAAAGAACTTCATGTCTTTCTTTCTCATTCTCCACTACTATGGTGTGACAATCTTGGTACTATCTACCTATCTATCAATCCAGTTCTCCACTCTCGAACAAAACCCATGGAAATTGATTTCAATTTTGTCTGTGATTGGGTAGCTGCAAAAACACTTCAGGTTTCATTTCTTCCCTTAAGAGACCAGCTGGTTGATATTTTCACAAAGTCACTTGTTTCCTCTCAGTTTCACTTGTTAAGAACGAGCCTTAATGTCATTAATACACTGTTAGGCTCGCGGGGGCATATTGAGCAGGCTACGCTTTCCTCCAGCTCACGAGTGACTCAGCAGCAAAACTCTAACACAACAGCTGATCTTCTAGAAGACTCTGAGATCATGTAGACTAGGTTGTATTGTAATATTCTGAATGTATTGTAATGCTCTGAATGTGTTGCAGTGCTCTGGGTAATAGTCTTTTTAACAAACTCTGTATATTGTTCCCTTTGCAACAATGCACATTAGGTGCTCGAGAATATGAAAATAGAAGTATGTTAGAATCTTTCTTATATGCATATATAAAACAGATAAATCTAAGATTTACATAAACAAAAAAATATTATTGTAATGGTAGACTCTACTTTTATTTTATAAAAAATGCACAAGCCTTTCAAGATTTGTATATAGAATCATTCAACCACAAAATGGTCATTTTCTTAAAATTATACGTATCTGAGATTCTGAAGACTGGATCTGGTTCAAGTAGGATTGGATGGTCTTGTTATAGTCTAGGTCCACAAAGGCCTTGAAAGCCCTGCCCATTGAGTTTCACTAGGCCTGCAAAAGAGACCCTCTCTCCCTTTTCCATTCTTGGTACCCCACATCCTATATATGCAACCTTATCGCGAGATAAATATAAAATATTTAAATCATAATAACAAATAACTCTACATCATTTGTAGTATTAAAAATATTTTTTTTTGAAATGTAGTAAATGTTGAATAAATATATCAGAATTTCTCTCTCTCTCTAACTCATTGAAGGGAATAAAAACTTTAGGAAATCCAAATTTTCCTAAATTATTTTCATTCTACCGAATGATTAAGGTTGTATTTAAATGTTGAGCTGATCTTAGATGATCTGAATTGATATGTGAATAATAATATTTTATAGATCTTATTGATATGTATTTAAATATATGAAGTAAATAAAGATATATTTTATGTCTTATTTTTTTTTATATGTCTTATTAATAGTGTGAAAATAATCAATAGAATTTTTATTTCTTAAATAAAATATTCGGTGAAGTTCGAGATCATTTTTTACTTGGGATCAATTGATCGTATTAATCTTTATGATTTTCCAATAAGAAGATGTTGAACGAGGAGTATTTATTTGTGGCTGTACATTAAAGTTGTACTCGATCGGTGACAGGCCATCTTGAGAGTTCAATAACATCCTAGCTAGTTAGGGTTCACACGCGCACGGGCAGATATATAAAAGAAAGAATAAATATAGATAGAAATTATTATTGAGAGTATCAATTTTGTATACATGATGTAGTATTATGTAGATCACATATCTCCTCAAGTGAGTATTGAGAACAATTAATTAGAAGTAGTCACGTAGTGAGTGCAAAGTGTGCACTATTATAGTGACTTCTTTTTAACATTACTCTAAAAGAAAATACTAAAGTCACCGATAGAAGGGTCCCGACAGTGAGTCTCGATAGGAATGTTTATTTATTTATTTATTTATTATTATTATTTATTTTATTTTATTACTTAATAATTAATAAAATATTTTTTTTAATGATGTTGCGATTATTTTTTTTAAATATTTAAGAGTACAAAAAAATATATAAAAAAAGGCCAAATAACCTTCTTGGGACATTTTGTCGAACTACACCCTCAAGGGTGTAGCACCATACACACATACATAAAAATATATATATATATATATATATATATATCATATATGAAAGAATTTTTTTTTCAAAAGTGTCTCAATATGACTCTGCTGCAGCAAATACTATATACAGTTTTATTGTGCAAGTTTTGCGCACACATTTAAAAAAAAAATAGAATTTTTTATTAAAAAAATAATTTTTTCATATAAATCCTAAAATTATCTATTTTTTTTCAAATAAAATATGTGTAATTTGTATATTTTAAAATTAAAAATATCATTTTTTTTATTTGTAATTCTTCTTGCTCGGTTAATATTATTATGAATCTAATAACAATACTGATTTTCATGGAAACCAAGTCAGTTTGTTGTAATTTGTACATAGCAAAGGGCTGAATTTTTCTTTTTTGGAAAAGAAATAAGTTGTAAGTCTTAAATTAGACCATTTATGTAGTTCATGTCCATCAGATAAAGTTGTGGGGTTGCAATTGTATTTAAGAAAATGCTATACTTATCTTCGTGTGATTGATGACACATGGCTACCGTACTTACAAATATTCATGATTTGTTACTACTGCTTTTTTCTTTTATTACAAATCTTATTTAAAAAATTATTTCAATCCATGTGTGATTGGTAACACATCACATGAAACATAATAGCCTAACTTGGATTGTATAGAGTTTAGGATCTAAAATTTGAGAGCCATATACAAAATCAATCTCACAATATATGAGTATTTAATTTATTCAAGTTGATTTTATATTTTTATCTTTCTCATATTATCATAAATCTTATATATAAAAAAATAAGTTATATAGATACAAAGAGTCCATATGAAAATAAACCTATAAATTAATGTGACTTCATGCAGCGTGATTTCCTGATCACTTTATTTTGCAGGCCCTGTTGGCCGTCCGTCGATATTCCCTTGTCAGAAGATCAAAGGTTATTCGTCTTTCCCGTTCAGTCCTATATGAGTTCCATGAGCGGGATGCGACCGAGTGGCGTTAGGTCTGTCCGTCCCATTAGCCATCATTGATTACTTTTCCTTGCAGGCGAGTTGCTTTGTGGGCAAGTTTGGACCCTGGGACCGGGTATCAGGGCAAAGCCCATTACTCTCGGTCGAGCACCTACTGGGCTTATGAGTGAGGAGGAGATTCCCTTACAATTACCCCGCTAATTCCTATCAGACAGGTCCAATAAGAATTCTTCATTTTTTTCCTTGATCAATTAATTTTTGCAACTGCGGCTATTCGAATTTTTCTTTCTCGAGACGGAGAGTTGTGGGTTTCTTGGTGCTCACGTGTCGCACTTTTCCTTTCCAGTCATATCTGAGTGGCCTTTTCGTCTTTACACAATACTTGGCAACATTTCGCCTTAAGCTTTTATGGTTGTATTTCAACAGTTCCGATCCTCATTAAATGGTGCCTCTTTAGTTCCTTCATCACTATTTACGCCAGACAGTTACGTTTTTTTTTCACCTTGCGTCATTGGATACACGTTGCTAGAATCACAGTGATCGTGGGATTCTGGAACTCCGTGTGGCACGTGGGTTCCTATTGTCTCGGGATGTCAACTGTCGAACTTCCTATAAAAGGTTCCCTCTTTCTCAGCAATAGGTTACTTTGGTTACACTGATGGCTTGGAAAGGATGAAGACTCATATCCTCCGGAATCCCTGATGCAATCTGAGGGCTTTGAGTGTGCGAGAGCTTCCCTCGGATGAAGTGTCGGTGGAACGGACTGCTCTTTGTGAGAGGGATCTAATTTCAAGTGCCCTTAAGGGTAACTTTATTGGACGTAATCCCACCCGCTAATGGCTGATTCTCTTAGGCTGCAATTTGACCGACTCCTCTGATGGGTCTTGCTCTTCTTTGCTGTTCGAGGTTCCAGTTCCAAACCTCCTCTTCCAAAGCTCAACCTCGCTTTCAGCCTTCATTTTCCCTCACTCTAGCGCGCAACACTTCTTCTTAAGCTCCAAAATTACCCTATTATCGTCATCTCACCCACCGGTCTTCACCTCATCCAACAATTTCTCATACCTCTCCACAACAGGTGGGCGACTCTTGGCGGTTGCTGTCACCTTATGACCTAATTAGCTGTCTTATTACATCCCTTATTGATTTTCTTCGAGGTGACCTCTGGCGTTACCGGTACATTGTAATGATGGAGATCCTTGTCAGCCACTTCTACCGGAATATGATCTGATCAGGCTTCAGTTTGCTTGTGCCTCCATGACTTCCTGTTGTATCTAGTTGACTTATGCTGTATGTCATTGTGAGCTTGTGGCTTTATGTGGTAACTTGCCGCTTCACATTGTAATTTGTTCATTGTAAGTTTACGGCTTCATGTTGTAACTTGTTGCTTTATGTTGTAACTTGTTCATTGTAAGCTTGCGGTTTCATGTCATAACTTGTTGCTTCACGTTGTAACTTGTCCATTGTAAGCTTTCGGTTTCATGTTGTCAATAACATTATCCTTTTCGCTTTTTGTTTATCTTCTATGGTCATTCGCTTTCGAGGTTTTTTTTTTTTTTAATTTTTTTTTTATTATTATTACAGTCAACCTTTGGGGTTTTGATGTAGAGAATTATGGGGTCCACGTGGGGCGGGGGGATTGTCGTCATCCAGAACTTTACGGTTCACCCCTCCAGCACCAAACCCATCTTCGTTTGCCTTCGTTAGTTAGTTATCATCTTGGTGCCTTTAGCGATATCGTTGATGAGGTTGATGTCTCTTCACTTTTTCTTTGAGCCAATTTCCTCCCTTTTTTTTTTTTTCCTCCGTCGATCTCTCGGATGTGCTTTACCTTGACTAGTAATTTAGTTCTTCCATTTTTCATTGTTGTGCTTTATTTTGATATGCAATTGGGCCATTTGGCCTATGACGCGATCTACTTGCTCTTTTAACCATGTTATTGATGTCTGCGTTCCTTGGTGCAGCATTCGAGCAGTTGAAAAACCGGACCGCACTCCATCGAGGATAGATCAGGATGCCTCAGGCCATCCTGCCTCTTTAACCTCCCATAGAGGTAATTCGGATAGCGATGTGGCTGCTTTGCTCCTTCGTCGCGATAGGGGTTGGGGTAAGTTTTTGGGCAGCCTGGGGGCTGGACCCACTCTCTGTCTTGGGAGGAACAAGGTGGCCTCTGGCTCAACGTGTCCCTTTCATCCCAGTAGGAAGTAGGTTGTTCGGGCAGTGTGTAACTAGACCGGCACCCGCCCATTGGCATCGTAGGGAAGGGTAAGTTTAGGTTAGGCTGGCGCTGATCCCACATTTTGTCGTAGCGGAGGTCAGGATAAGTTATTCGGGTAGCAGGAGGCTAGTCCCGCTCTCCACCGCGAGGACATAAGGCGGCCTCTGGCTCGACCCGTCTCTTTCGTTCGTGGGGAGGTAGATTGTTCGGGCAGTCTGTAACTGGACCCACTCTAGCCTGTTGTCGCTTAAGAGGAAGTTAAGTCTTCGTCTTCAAGTAGCCGATGACTACTTGCACCCCAAGGAGGTAATTTAGATAGCAATGTGGCTGGACCCACTCTCCATCGAGGAGGGACAAGGTGGCCTCTAGCTCAACCCATTCTTTTGTTACCTGCGGGAGGTAGGTTGTTCGAGCTGTTTGCTACTGGACCCGCTCCGGCTCGTTGACACCGCTGAGAATGGTAAGTTTTGAGTTAGGCTGGCACTCAACCCACTCTTCATTGTAGCGGAGGTCGGGGTAAGTTATTCGGGTAGCCATGGGGCTGGTCCCGCTCTTCGCCGTTGGGAGACAAGGTGGCCTCTGGCTCGACCTATCTCTTTGGTCCACGAGGAGGTAGGTTGTTTTAATACTTGTTCCCACCTATTGATGCTTACGAGGAAGGTAAGTCTTTGCCTTCGAGTAGTTGGGGACTGACCCGCACTCCGCTGTAGGAGGGATAATGCAACCTTTTGGCCTACCTTTCCCTTTGGTATCCCGCGAGGGAAGTAATTCAAATAGGGATGTGGCTGGTCTGCTCCTTCACCGTGAAGGGGGTTGGGGTAAGTGTTTTGGTCCGTCGGGAGGGCTAGTCCCACTCTCCCTGACGAGGAGGTTGAGCCTCCTAGTCACCTATCATCCTTCATTGGGAGGTAGGCTTTTTGAGCAGTTTGGGAGTAGACCCGCTCTCGCTCGTTGAAATCATAAGAAGGGTAAGTTTGGGTCAGGTTGGCGCGGATCGCACACTTTGCCGTGGCAGAGGTTGGGGTAAGTTTTTTGGGTAGCCTCAGGGCTGGACTTGCTCTTCGTCACGCCAGGGACAAGGCTGCCTTTGGCTCAACCCGCCTTTTTGGCTTGGCGAGAGGTATGTTGTTCAGACAGTCTGTAACTGGACCCGCTCCTGCTTGTTGACGCTCACGAGGAAGGTAAGTTTTTATCTTCGGGTCGCTCACTTCTCCGTAGGAGGGATAGAGCAGCCTCTGGCGTGGCTCATCCCTTTGGTGTCCTGCGAGAAGGTAAATAGTCGATGAAGACTTTGTTGATGGAGATTACGTTGATGGAGATTCTGTTACATTCCTGAAACACCACACCTCTTCTATTAGGACTTGTAGTGTATGCATCAAAACATAAATTTACAATAATTAAGTTAGCTTTAGTAATAAAATTTTCATAGGTGTTCGGCATTCAGGGGTGTAGCAGCTCGTTTCCTTGGGAGTCTCGGAGTCTGTAGGAGCCTGGACGATTGGTGGCAGTGACCACGTAGGAGCCTTCCCTTCGGGGGCCCAGCTTTCCCTTGTGTCGTGTTATTGTTCCTGTTTCTTTGAGTACGAGGTCTCCGACTTTGAATACTATTGGAAGCACTCGTTTGTAGAAACATCGCTCGACCCTCCTTTTTTTGGCAGTGATTCTTATATCTACCTTCAGTCTGACTTCTTCCATGGCTCCGTTAAGGCCCGAAGAGTGTCTTTGGCGTTAATGAAATTGTTGGCCTGGTCCATAAACTCCCGCAGCATTACAGAAGTCCTTGTTGCCAGCTTGGCCATGAATTGGGATCGTGGCCAGACCCGTCCCTGAAGCGTTGTTAGGGTTATCTTTCTGTCCTGGTCATCGGTGGTCATGTGCTCCTTGTTGAACTGGGACATGTATGCCTTCAGACTTTCCTGCTCTCCTTGCTTAATGGTGAGGAGGTATGTTGCTGGGCGTCGCCTCTTTGAGTTGACATGAATTGGGTAAAAAATAGTCGAGCTAGCTTGCCAAAACTATATATGGAACCAGGCGCTAGAGATCCAAACCATACTCGTGCTAGCCCCTTTAGGGTCATCGAGAACGCCTTGCATGCCACCATTCCCTGGAAGCCATGCAACGTCATGTGAGCCCTGAAGGTTTCCAGGTTCTAGAGGGGGTCTCTCCCCCCCATCATACATCTCCATAGTAAGGACCATGAACTTCGGTGGCAAGGGCACAACCATCACTTCTTCCGTATAGGGTAGACTAGTAGTTGTGAGTAGTTAGTCCACCGACGATGATGTGAAAGTACCCACATTTATTTGAGGGGTAAGTGTTGTTGTCTCATATCATAACTGAGTATGTTTTGGATACAAAATGTGCATGTGATCCCTTGTTGACTATGTAAGGATCTTGATACTTTCAGATTCTAAGGATGAAATTTGTATAAAGGGGAGGGATGTGAAACCTAGCCCACTCGTAGGGGAAAAAAAAAATGTGCAGTGCAACCTTTTGACCCAAGGGTTTTGTTTTTTTTTCCCTTCTTCTTCCCTAGCTAGACACACTCTCTCCCCTTTTGCAATTTCTTTCTCTCCGTGGGACGCCTCATGCCACCACCCTCCATTCTTGGCTCTATCACTGAAATTGGTAAGCTTTTCTCTCTCTCTCTCTCTCTCTCTCTCTCTCTCTCTCTCTCTCTCTCTCTCTCTCTCTCTCTCTCTCTCTCTCTCTCTCTCTCTCCGTTTGCTTTTCTTTGTCCCTTCGTGTGTTTCCTCATAATCTCAAACTCGAATTTTATCTTGTTTTTCAATGTCATAGAGCATCTTGAACATTTCTAGATAGTGCTGTCTCGCTCGCGAATTTGACCAACCATCGCTTCAGGTTGGGTAAGGTGCCCTTGAGCTTATCCTCATAATCACTGTTTAATTTCCTTGACTCTTGTGCTGGGTGCCTACAGGAAGTTTGGCTTGTCCTTGTTTTGTATGTTGGAATTTGGAGTTGAGTGATTTCATGGTTGGTTGATGTTTGGTCGGTTTTTGGGCTCATGGATTTTGGCTTTTATCAAGTTATAGTTCGGCTAATAGAATAATTTAAGTCAGGTAAGTTATGTTTTGGTAGGAGTTATTAACATGCCTTTGATATTTTTGGTTTAGGTTGTGACACTGCTACTGTTCGTGGTCAAAGCTTAGGTGGTATGCTGCAAAAATCAGGTAAGCAGTACTCTTATGCTAAATTTTGCCTGAAATGTACTCAGGTTGATTTTTGAGAAAACTTGCATATTTTTGTTACGTAACCAACCTTTGTTATTTTTTGCACTTTTCTCTATATCTAAAAAATAAAATATGACATTTTATCTTGACT
The DNA here is from genome assembly GCF_001411555.2 of Juglans regia. Classification (NCBI taxonomy): domain Eukaryota; kingdom Viridiplantae; phylum Streptophyta; class Magnoliopsida; order Fagales; family Juglandaceae; genus Juglans; species Juglans regia. The sequence continues at coordinate 11,061,560 of NC_049906.1, read as the reverse complement.
GGTGCAACCTAAACAAATTTTTTGTACTCTGTTTCTTTACTACATAAAATGTGAATATGAAGTTTAAAATTTTTATCTTATCGTATGATATTACCTATTAAGTATATCTTTCAGCTCTTGCATTGTATTTGAAAACCTTAGGGGTAAAAGATTCTCTGCTGCTTTGGCTATGGGCCGTACCACGAGTTGCAATTGTAGCCCTTGTTTTGGCTTTGCCATGGGTATTTAATGTGGTCTCTATTATAACCTAGCCACTGGTGTAGAATGGTGGCTTCTATTTTGACCTTGCCACAAGTGAAAAATGGTGGCCACTATTAAGACCTTATCACAGGTGTGAAATTGTGGTATAAGTTTTGTGTGCACCCACTTTGGTGACAAATTGATTTACGTTCTGCTTGGCTAATTTCAAATATGTACAACCTTGTTCTGGGGATAAACATGACATTGTTTTGAATGCACTCACTTTGATGATAAAGTGATTTATGTTATGCTTAGCTAGTCGTAGATATGCACGGCCCAGCAAGGAGGTAAACATAGCCTCTATTTACGTTTTTATATTTTTATCTCCCGCTCTAAATATTAGAATTTAATTAAAAATTCTAGAAAATATGAATTCAGCTAAGCAAGTTATCAAGTCAAAATTTATTCCTAATTTATAGTTGCTTGCTAAAATGTGTATATTATACACATTGAAGCCCATTTGCAGTAACGAAAACAAAATGTCGGATGAAATGTTAAAAGCCCAGCTTGTTGCATAAAAGCCCATATGTAGTACCCAGGGACGTAGAATAAATTTCGGGAGTTCAGCTTCAGCTTTCGGCTGGGATCATTTGTCAGCTTATAGATGTGCGTGGGTAAAGGCGAATCTGGTTTCTACAATGATGATGTCACTAAAAGGTGTCTTCAACTTAGGAAACGATACTCTTGTAATTATTTTATAATTTCATATAAAATGGAAGGTAATTTTATAATATTAAAATTTATTTTTAATAGAGTGACACGAGTTCATCAAGAGTAATGGTATACGTACTTACAACTTTTTTACAACTATTTTACAAGCTATTTTCAAATAATTAATAAAATCATGCCAGCCAATTAAAAATATGCCAAAAAAAAAAAATAATAATGTCTGCTTAGAGAAAATAACTTGCAACTTGCAATTATAACTTATGCAAGAGATTAACATGTCAATTAAGTTACTAATTCTAGGAGAAATTGCTAAACTTAATTATGAAATTGTAGTACAAGATCCCCTAATATGCATAAGATAGGTACCTACTTTTACAAGTGAACACACCAAAATAAAAATAAAAACAAGAACAAAAAAAAAAAAAGATAATTTAATGTACGCTTAATCCTTGTGCATGAAGATCATTACGAAACTCCTTGGCAATATTGTACATATTTAACATATACTCAAATAATCATGCATATGCTGAGGAAGGAAGGCGTGGAGTGAGATGGACTTCAAGTGGGGTCGCTTTTAGGGATGTAAGTCCGACGTTCTCAGTCATGTCTACTGGTTCATCTGCTGGTACTGTCGTAATCTCAAAGGCATGCAAGAAGTTAGCAAGTGTGAGTTGCATAACATGTAGTGCAAATGAGATTCCTGGACAAACTCTCCTCCCGCTACTAAATGGTATGAGCTCAAAATGCTGGCCCTTAAAGTCAACAACTTTGTGGGTTGTAAGGAATCTTTCTGGGCGAAATTCTGTTGGATCTGACCACACTTGGGGATCTCTATGAATCTTTGATAGATTAACAAGAAGACGGGTGCCCATTGGGATGTGGTAACCAGCCAAAGTGCAATCCTCAAGAGACTCGTGCGGTAGAGAAAGTGGCGCTGCGGGATATAAACGCATTGTTTCCTTGATGACAGCATGAAGATAGACTAGGTTTTTCACGTCTGATTCCATCACTAATCTATATCTACCAATCTGGAGGTCTAATTCTTGTTGGACTTTCTTAAGAGCCTCTCGGTTATTAAGAAGTAGAGAGAGCGCCCATGTCATTGTCACCGTCGTTGTATCTGTACCACCAAAGATGAGGCCCTGCAAAAGTCCCAGCATTATATGCTATTTATAATTTTACCATATTACACTAAAGGAGAACTCAACGAAACTATGCAATTTCCTCTCGCTTCTGCGGTTTGGTTTATTTTGTTTTGTTTTGTATTTTTTTCTTCAAGTTTTTGATTAGTGCTCTCATCAAGCCTGGGCTTATATTTTGTGTTTAAAAGAGAATTTTTTTTTTTTTTAATATCGAAATGATTTATTTTTTGTGGACAAGTATTAGTAATATTAGATATAATCTTAGGGAATGCAATTTCCATATATTCATTTTGAAAAATAGTAGAGAAAGCGCCCATGTCATTGTCACCAATATATATATATATATATATATATATATTTTTTTTTTTTCATATTGGACCTAGCCAAATTTATCCATTTTGCTTTGAAATGGAGTGCGCGAGAGTAATAAATCCTAGAATTGCTTTGGTGGACCGCTAGCATATATTTGGGCAGATTTTAGGAACAAGACGGATGTTTCCAAAACCCTAGCCCAAGCTGGCACGGAAATCTACTATTTTCTTTTTGTAAACAAGAACCAACAAATTCACTGAAAATTTGGGGAGGTTACCATAACAAGAGAGCTGGATTCTTTCTTAATATGTGAAAAAATTTCCTGATTGTATGTTAAACTCCAGTTGATAATTTAATGAAGTAAAAAGAAGTAACTTCAATAAATATAAAGCAAAGCAATCTTTAGTACTCTACATCAGCTTAAATAGGGTTATCAAAAGCATACCAGACAAGTAGCCTTGGTGATTGTATCAGCATCATAATTAGAAATCTCCTCACTGTCAACGACAGTAGACAACATCACATCCATAAAGTCTTGATGTCCTTTCTTTATCTCCCCAGAAATTCTTCTTTGCTTGTGTTCTTCTAGCCATCCTTCGACCTCATGATCTAATTTTTTTGCTGTTTTCTTCATTGCCTTCTCGTACCCACCCAAGTCCAACCATCTTAGATATGGAAGTACATCTGAAGCTACAAATGTCCCACTCAACACAACGAAATCTCTCATCGCATTTCGAAATTGATCATTTCCTTCATCCTCATCCTTGGTTACAGCCCAAGCAAATCGCTTCTTTATAACCATCATAAACACAACGTTTAGGGTTACATAGCCGAACCATCTTCTCATCTCCACTAATGCGTTGTTGTTCTTGGTCGACAACTCGTAGATCTCTTTGATGGCCGTATTTACCTCTGACTCTCGGATGTGTTTGAACATCTCGATACGATGATTTGAGAGGAGCTCAAGAGTGGCTATTCTTCGAACATGACGCCAATAGGAACCATATGGTCCCAGACCAAACATGGCATAGTTGTAACCCATGAGTTCTGTCGCCAAAGCTTTTGGACGGTTGGCAAAGACTTTATCGTTGGTAGTGAAACACTCTTTAGCTATCTTTGAACTGCTTACTACTATAGCTCTATGCATGCCCAAGTTGATACTGAAGATTGGTCCGTTCTTGTCAACCATGTCACCTAGGGTTATATGGGCAGGTTGCGTCCCTCCTAATAGGTGGAGGTGGCCAATTATAGGCCATGCACCACCTGCTTTTGGTGGGAGTATCTTTTGAGGGGCAGCCTTTTGGGTTCTCCTCCATATCCAAAATAGAAATAAGAAAAAGAGAAATAGGGCAAGTATGCTAGCCATAAAAGCAGTGAGGGACAGGAACCCAAAGCGTAAATGATTTGGTTGTCGATGGGGGTTTATATAAGGGCATACTTCTTTCTGAGTCAATTTTGTAGGTCAAGGTTCGACAAACACCGTTTCCATAAAGCAAAAATCCGATAAAGTTTCAGATCTTGTTTGCTTCCTAGCAAATTCTCTATGATTCACAGTACATTGACGAAACGGAAAGCCATCCTATTACAAGAAAAACGACAATTTATAATGAATTATTTATAATAAAAATAATTATTTATGAGTAAAATAAATTTATTTTAATAAACAATAATCATTTTTATAAGAAATAATTTATCATAAATAAATAATTTTTTTATAGAATTTTGGATATGAATTAGCAATAAAAATATTCAAAAAGAAAACTGATCATAAGACAATCATAATTTAATAATTTATAACGTGCGATGAACGAGGAGCATTGTATGTGGCTGTGTATATAATCGACCCATGAAATAAATCGTATAAATTAAGAGTTATAATAATGAGACACGGTACTCGCGCGCTGGCGTCTATATCTAGTGGTCTATCTCCAAGTCCACTTCACGTACAGTCTCTTGTGAAGTCTTGATAGTGGAGTGTCATTTTCATCCTTAATCTCAATTGCGGGTAACTTCGTCGTCTTGTTGAGATAATATATAAATATATATATATATATATATATATATATCCCCAAGCCCTACGATACAGCCCTACGTACGATATATAATCTCTATCTGGCTTTTCCCATCATTTTTATGAAAATATTAGGCCAGCTGTCCTTGAATTGTAAAAGTATAGAAACAGAGCTCAAAATTCAATGAATGTGACAAAAGAAACTTGTCCTCTTGTCTTTAGAAAATTTTGCCTTCATCTACATTTTTTTAACCCGTGAATAAGATAAGATATGATATAAATAAATTATTTAATATTGTTATTTTATCATTACTTTTACTACAACAAATTTAATTTTTTTAGACAAAATTTTTTTGAGAGAATTGAAATTCGTCTCAAAAATTATTTTTAGAGACAAAATTGATGGTTTGTTTCAGAATTTCTCAAAAGTATGAGGGTCCTACGTGCACAAGGGGACATACCACTAATGAGGTTAAGTGGAAAGAAAGATAAGGGACACTCTATTGGTTTGGTGAAGAAAATAGTTGTGGAGGCTGCAAAGTGCAACTAGTCCAACATGTAAGAGAGCAAGCACCTTGCAGAACTCCTAACATATACATCCCAACGCGAGGTGGAGATGAGTGTCTCGCCTCATAGTAGGCAAGCTAGAAAAGTTGCCAACCGTGAAGGCGAGACTGGTGGCTTTGATGAGACAAGAGCTACTCGCCAAAGGTGATCAACAATCTAAGAAATACAAGAGTAGAATGTGAGCTTCCAGAACAATATGGAAAATGCTTAGAAGAGTAGCAGTATAGTACACAAAAGCCCACACTCCACCTGAAGGGTCACTTCTTGAGTGGGTCTGCATAAGGGGTCACGGCTCGTGAAAAAGATTGATCAGGCCTAGAATTTCACATTGGGGAGCATTGGTACCATTTTGAAAAGACAGCTGGGATCCTTAGGATATGCATCGACTACCGATAATTGAATAAGGTGACCACAAAAAATAGGTATTCATTGCCAATATTAGATGATTTATTTGTTTAGCTACAAAGAGCAATAGTGTTTTTTTAAGATTGAACTTAGGCCAGGATATCAAAAATTGAGGATTAAAGTAGGAAACATACCAAAGACCACCTTTTGGACTAGGTATAACCATTATGAGTTCAGCCTGTTGGGTTAGCTAAAGCCACGGCGGGTTTTATGGGCATCATAAATAGTGTTTCGACCATTCTTGGACTTACTTGTAGTGCTCTTTATTGATGACATCTTAGTGTATTCCAGATGTGTCGAAGATCATTAAAACCACTTAAGATTGGTGAAGGAAATGCTCGAGGGCCATTAGTTGTTCGCCAACCTCAATAAGTGCGAGTTCTGGCTAGATGAAGTGAAGTTTCTCGGTCATGTGATATCCAAAGAAGGAGTCATGGTCGACTCAAGTAAGATTGAAGATATGAACTCGCGGGAATAGAATCTCTTGAACCCACAATCAATTTGAAAACTCATCAAGAAAACCATAATTAAGTCAATGGATGGAGAATCTAGACCCGATGAAAACTCGTTTCAAGAACTTAGATTATATTAAAATATAGAACCGTTGAAGAACCCGTCTCAAGAACCCATATTACAAAGGAGGAACGCCACAAATGTTGTGATTTACTTTTGATAAGTTCAAAAGTTCAATTAAGAACAAGAGGAGATAAACTCAATTCACAATGAATAAATTTATCAAATTAAAAAAAACTCATTTAAATGAGGCTATAAAGAGTATTTAAACCAAAATCTAATTAAAACCCTAGCAAAAATAATGCCCCATCTTTCAAAATTACCCCTGAGTGGATAGTGCCGCGGCTACAGTACGACGCTACAATAACTCGCTACAGTACCCCTTTAAAACGCTAGTTTGCTACAGTACTTTTTGAAACCCTAGTTCAACAAAATAATAAATTTTCCAACATGCCATTGACTGGGCCCCCCCTTAAGTCCTTCTCATAATTAAACCCAATAATTCTAAACTAATAAAATTAGTCATTTAAATGAATTAAACAAGTTAAAAGCCTTCAAGGGCCTAAAGCCTTTAAGTCATATTGTTGCCCTCTTCCATAGCTTATCAAATTAATCAAAACTGGATCTTCATCCTTCAAGTCTATCTTGAATGTTGGAGTCTTGCTAGCTTCATTTCAAGTGGATTATGCCAAACCTTGCATTGCCTCCTTGATCTTCTTGGCTCTTGACTTTGTAAATGACCCATCTGGAATTTGCAAAAGATCTTTAAGACTAGGTCCATCTTGGTGCCCATCATTCCCCCTCTCCTCGAAAGGACTCGACCTCAAATCTCCACCTGGATCAAAGGGAAAAAGTTTAGTAACATTGAAAATAGCAGAAACATGATACTTTCCTGAAAGATCCACTTTATATGCATTTTCATTAATTTTCTCAAGAATTTGAAAATGTCCATCCAAGCTACTCCTATCATCAACAAGCAAAAACTTTAAAGGTGAAGGAGTAAGTGGATTAAAACCATAAATAATTTCAAACGGAGAATATGAAGTAGTAGTATGCATGATCCTAATATATGCAAACCCTATAAATGGCAAACAATCCTCCCAAGTTTTTAAATTCTTATTAACAACAGTGCATAAAAGCTGAGTTAAAATCCTATTAGCTTCTTCAGTCTGACCATCAGTCTGTAGATGACAAGTAGTGGAAAATAAGAGCTTAGTACTACCCAATTTCCCCCACAACACCTTCCAAAAGTAGCTAAGGAATTTAACATCTTTATCAGAAACAATACTCCTAAGTGCACCATGGAGTTGCACTGTCTCCCTGAAAAACAAGTCAGCTATGTTTGTGGCATCACCTGTTTTATGTCATGGAATGTAATTTACTATCTTACTAAATCTATCAACAACTACAAAAATAGAATCTCTACTCATTTTTGTCCTAGGCAGCCCTAAAACAAAGTCCATAGATATGTCTACCCATAGCTCACTTCGAACGGGTAAGGGTGTATACAACCCATGTGGCAAAACCCTAAATTTAGCCTTTCTACATGTAATGCACCTGCCACAAATACAATTGACATCTCTCTTCATCTTAAACCAAAAGAAATGTTCATGCAAAATGTTTAAAGTTTTTTTAACATCAAAATGATCACTCCAATTATATGCAAACTCAATGAAAGGCAAATGATAGTCTCGCAAACGTTTATGCAACAAGTCAATGTATGGCAAATGATACTCCCACAAACATTCATGTGACACATTTAAAATCTTCTTTACACCAAAATAATCATTCCAATTATATGCAAACTCAATGAAAGGCAAATGATACTCTCACAAACGTTCATGCAACACGTTTAAATTCCTTTTTACACCATAATGACCCAACAAACCACATCCATGCACTAGTATCTCACGCATAACACTAGTAGGCTCACAAATTTTGTTCTCTCTAAACAACCAATCTAGTCTATTGAACTTACTAAACGATATTTTCTCATGTACTCCGTACACACTTGCAAAGTCATCGTCATTAGCATGTAATTTCTTATCATATTCAAATCTCAATAACTTTGTATTTAAAATAAAGATAAGGACATGCTTTCTTGCTAATGCATTAACCACAAAATTTTCCTCACCATGTGTGTATTTGATTTCATGAGGACGAGTCTCAATACAGTCTTCCCAATTAGTATGTATTCTAGTTATCAACTTACCTTATCCCTTCAAGTGTGTCAAGGGCTTATGTTCTTCAAAGAAAGGTCGGATAAGAATTGAAGCACCTGGCGCAAAATCATTGTAGTGCTTTATCTCCCTAATAGGTGGCAATCCACTAAACACACTGCTAGGAAACATGACTTCATATCCCTACAATAAAGAGACAACAATCCTAGGCAAAGATATGTCAAGCTCGTTAGTATTAAGACTCACTTTAGCATAAAAATTCACTTTTCTCTTTGTTTTTTTTAGCAACCTCACTTTTCGATTTTAATTGGTCCCTATGGACCTATGTTGGAGTTAAAGGAGCAAGTTTGATTATTTTTCCATCCTTTTAAAAATTGTACATGTTCCTTAACCCATCATGGATCACCTTCCTATCATATTGCCACAGCTTCCCCAACAAAATATGGCCAGCATGCATAGGCACAACATCACAAAGCACCATATCTTGGTATTTCCTAATTGAAAAAGAGACTAGCATTTGCTTATTTACCTTAAACTTCTCACAATCACTCAATCACTGCAACTTGTATGGTCTAGGGTGTTTCAAGGTAGGTAAATTCAATTTCTCAACTAAAGTAGTGCTAGCCAAATTAATACAACTCCTCACATCAATGATAATACTACATACCTTGTTGTTGATGTGGCATCTAGTATAAAAAATGTTCTCGCTCTACTGCTATGTTTCATCCATCTTAATTTTTGTATCGAGTACACGCCTACCAACAAGAGAATCACCATACTCTTCATTCTCATACCCATTTTCATCACTAGACTCACGTCGCCTCCTATCTCTATTGCCCTATAGATTTCTGATTTCTGCATCTTGATGATCCATCCTATCTGTCACTTCACCCAACACTAAGTTCAAAACTGTCATTCCATGGCTTGCAACACAAATAATGAGTTACCTGCCATCCCCTTTGGTGATGACCTACTCCGATGAGACATTATAAGGTGCTGCACAAAAGAATATTAGTGGTAAAAAAGAAAACCTCACACACTCTCTTTCGTGTTTACATTTGAATAATAGTACTCTACTTGTGTTTCACTCTTAATTGATTTTTTCCCGATAATAGTCTCACACTCTCTTGCCTTTTACCTCAAGAGTTTTTCCACTCAAGTTCTTTAAGAACTAATTGAAGTCAATCAAGACAAAACAACCTTGTTTTATCTCAACTAGTAATTAGGTCCAAGAAACAAGAACAAGAGAAATACGAAAGGAATGAAAAGAACGACATGCGAATCAAGGAAATTATACGAATGAAATAGTAACTATAAGACAAGATATCAACTAGAATAATGTATGCAGTCCCTTTGATGATAAGGCTCAAGAAAATTTTGGATTTTTTTTTTCGACAATTTGTTTTTGGGCGATTTTTTTTTCTTTTTTTTTTCACTTCTTTTCTCTAATTCAATCACAAACATCAATAATCAATTATGAAAATCATGCAATTAAATTCAAGCACACAAGAATGGACAATCAAGTAGAAGAGAAATAATGGAACGACACTCCAAGCAATTGACAAAATTAGAGATGCAAGAAACCCTAGAATTTTGAAACCCTAGGTGATGCAAATTTTAGCCAAAACAAAAACTCTAAAAACTTCGGTAGCCTACTTTTTGTTTTTGAAAACCCTAGAACAATGAAGCCCTAAAATTAAATTTGATGATACAATAATTAAAAGATAGAATTAGACCTGATTGGAAACCTTGTAGTGAATATCAAATGATATGAACCTGTGGGAATTGAATCCATTGAACCCACAATCAATTTAAAAACTTCCTAAGAAAGTCAAAATCAAGTCAATGGATGGAGAATCTAGACCCGATGAGAACTCGTTTCAAGAACCTAGATTATATTAAAATCTAGAATCGTTGAAGAACCCATCTCAAGAATCCAGATTATAAAGGAGGAACACTACAAAGATTGAGATTTACTTTTGATAAGTTCAAAAGTTCAATTAAAAATAAGATGAGAGAAACTCAACTCACAATGAAAAAATTCATCAAATTTTAAAAAAACTCGTTAAAATGAGGCTATAAAGAGTATTTAAACCAAAACCTAATTAAAACCCTAGCAAAAATAATGCCCCATCTTCCAAAAATACCCCTGAGTGAATAGTACTGCAGCTACAGTATGTCGCTGCCGTAACTCGCTACAGTACCCGTTTGAAACCCTAGTTCGCTACAGTACTTCTTGAAACCCTAGTTCAACAAAATAATAAATTTTTCAACATGTCCTTGACTAGGCCCCGCCTTAAGTCATTCTCATAATTAAACCCAATAATTCTAAACTAATAAAATTAGTCATTTAAATGAATTAAACAAGTTGAAGGCCTTCAAGGGCCCAAAGCCTTTAAGTCATGTTGTTGCCCCCTTCCATAGCTTATCAAATTAATCAAAACTGGATCTTCATCCTTCAAGTCCATCTTGAGTGTTGGAGTCTTGCTAGCTTCATCTCAAGTGGATTATGACAATCCTTGCATTGCCTCTTTGATTTTCTTGGCTCTTGACCTTGTAATTGACCCATCTGGAATTTGCAAAAGATCTTTAAGGCTAGGTTCATCTTGGTGCCCATCAATTGAGGTGATAGTAGGATGGCAACAACCAACCTCTGTGCAAGAGGTGAGAAGTTTCCTAGGACTTGCCAACTATTATTGGAGGTTTGTGGAAGGATTCTCTAGATTGTCGAGTCCACTCACTTCGTTAACCAGGAAAAATGTTAAATTTTTCTAGATTGACAAGTGTGAATAAAGTTTTGAATAGCTAAAAAGGAGGTTAACTAAGGACCCTATTCCAACCTTACCCCAGTCTCGTAAGCCATTTGTGGTATTTAGTAACATGTCGAAGTATGGCCTAGGTTGCGTCTGATGCAGGAAGGTAAGGTGGTAGCTTATTTTTTTAGACAGTTGAAGGACCACGAGAGTAACTACCCAACTTACAACATGGAGTTGGCAACAATTGTGTTTCCTTTAAAGATATGAAATCACTCTCTATACAGGGAAGAATGCGAGATAGATCACAAGACTTAAAGCATCTCTTTACCTATAAGAACCTTAACATGAGACATTGAAGGTGGTTGGATGTTATTAATGACTATCAGTGCGAAATTAAGTATTACCCGGAAAGAGCCAATTTAGTTGCTAATGCCTTAATTCGTAGGTCGAAGACGAGAGACGCGAGAGAACTCTTAGAGCTGTACTCACTCTTGAAAGGAATGAGACACTTGATGATAAAGGACTGACCACATGAAGAGATTCTCACTACCCTGCAACAGATTAGGGTATGCAATTTCGACAAGGTGAAGGACTAGCAAGAAAGTGACACGAAATTATTGAGGATCCAAATGAAAGTCTGCTTTGCCTATGCATTTAAGCTTGAGCGAGGATGACACCTTGCTGCTTAGAGGGAGGAAGATAGTTCTGGCTAATTCGAAAATTTTTTAATGGATAATAGTTGAAGCTCATTCCTCGTCATACTCGTTACACCCTTGAGGAACGAAGATGTTTCGAGATCCTAAGAGGAGATTCTCATGGGAAGGAATGAAGCAAGACATCGTCCACTTCATCGAGAGGAGTGCTACGTGTCAAAGGGTAAAGATGAAGCACCAAAGGTCAATTGGGAATCTACAACCTTTACTTTTTCCTTAATGGAAATAAGAAGATATCGCCATGGATTTTGTGTTTGGATTGCCCAGATGTGGCGCCCCCGACCCCCCATATACCGGAACACGGGGATCGAGATGCCCGGATGATGACAACACAGTCACACATCCCAACGAACGTGCCAAGTGTGTGTGTACATGTAACGGTGTACAAAATAACGCAGCGAATAATTTAAGTCAACTAAGTACTAGAATTGTTAACACAATCTAAACATCAATAAAGGTTTAAAAGTAATTATACAATCATCCAAAATTAAAATACAATACAGTAAATTAAAATATCTAAGCAAGTGATCCCAGATCACTCCTTGGGTGGAGCCGTATCCTCAGGCTCACCCTCATCTTCCTAATCTGTATCAAAATCTGCGTTACCACAAACGGTACTGCAGGTAAGTATAACCCAAATAACCCTCAAGAATAAAAATGCATTAATGCAACCAACATGCATGCATATGAAGAAATATGCATTTTCCTCAAAACATCATTTTCCCCGAAAATGATTATTTTCCAATACATGCCAAAATCCCATTTAGCCCAAAATATCCGAAAACATTTTCCCAGAAAATGATTTACATAAAATCCAACACACACTATTTTCCCAAAAAATAGTTCATTAATCCATTATTACCATATGCATCATGATCTCCCTTAGGGACCATCCGCACGTCCTGGCTTCATAGTGATGCCCAGTTCCGCGCCCAGCGCGTTCATGGCCAAGCACCCACTACACAACAAGAGATACCTAGTTCCGCACCCAGCGCGTTCATGGCTAGACATGCTCTAGTCCCCGCCAGCAGAAGGACCATGGAGTCGGCACGAGACCATCTCGTCCGATCCCATTGTCGCCCAGCGACAATCCAGAGGACGTCACTCAGTATATTCCTCTCCCGAGTGACCAGAGGAGCTCCACTGAAATAATACCCCATCTCGACTTGGGGTCGTGATACATACGCACCCAAAAATTCTTTCACATGAAAACCCAGTTTTCAATACACATGAACATGAATGCAGTACACGAAAACCCAGTTTTCTTTACAATCATGATCATGCGTGCAATTATGCAATGTACATGTACCACACAAATTTCAACCAACAATTACCAACCCAATCAATCACACAAACAACTCCAACCACCAATCCATCCGACCCCCGTACTCCTCGGACTCAATCCGGCATGTCCAACCAAATACAGTGAAATGAGTTAGTGCAAAAATACATTTAAATCACGAAAGTTCTTTGGAGAAATACTTACAGTGCTATAAAATAATTTTTGAAGGATCACGAAGCTGCAAGAAGTGACGTCTGAGCAACGTAACAGTGAAAAATGCACTGTGGCCGTGGGTCTCAAATATCCACTTTTCAACGGAGACAAACGAAGACCCAAGAATGATAAGGTAGGGCCTAGGGATGTCGTTGAAACTAGTGGTGGTGGTGGTTGGTCGTGGGTGGCGGCGCAATAGGTGGTTAAAGACCAAAAACACCCAAATCGGAAATGGGATTGGTTGTGCTTCACCGGTGACGGATTGGAGCTGGGGTTGGGTCCATTGGGTAGCTAGAAGGTCGATGATGATGTGGTGAGAAGATGGTGGCCAATGGTGGTGCGACGGCGGCGCAGTGGAGGAAAGAGTGTCGCGGCTTGGAGAGGCTCGTGGTGGCTAACGGCGGCGATGGAGGAGCTGAGATCGGAGGGGTAGTGTCGCCGGTGGCTGGGGAGGCTAATGGGTTGGGCGGTGTCGGTCACCGCCGGCTCACAGCAGCGTTGGGTGGAGAAGAAGGAACGGACGGAGAGAGAGGGAGGGGATGCATCGCGCGGGAAGCCAGGGGAAGAAGAAAGAAAAGAAGAAAAATAAAAGAAAAGAAGAAAGAAAAATAGGAAAGAAAATTGAGGGAAAGAAATGAGGTCCAATTCTCACATCTTGGATCACGAAAATGATCCAACGGAAACGATTTTAAAACAACAAGTAAAATAAAATAATTCGAACGTAGTGATTAAAAGGAAAATAAATAATTAAACCCAACAATAAGTTAATTAAATATGAAAAGGAATTTAAATGCATAACAATAAATAATAATAAGAAAGCACTTCAAAAATAATTTTCACAAAATTAAAATCATAAAAATAAACCTACTAAAAATCCAATCAATTTTAAAACAAGAGAATAAATTTTTGAATCCATAAAAATAATTCATTCAGTAAAAATACATTAAAATACGGGGTGTTACACCAGAACCCCTAGTGTGGAAAGGACGCCATATGGATGATCGTAAATCAGTTAACCAAGAGTGCTCATTTGTTACTAGTCACCATCACAATCACAGTAGGTAAACACTCCCCACTATACAGAAGGGAGATAAGTTAGATTAAATGGAGTCCCTAAGACCATAGTATCAAACCTAGATCCGAGATTTACCTCCAACTTTGGAAGAGTTTACAAAAGCTGATGAGCACTAAATTGATGGACAATCGGAAAGGACTATCCTGATGTTGTAGGATATGTTGAGAGTCTGTGTATTGGATTTTAAGGGATCAAGGGAAAATCATCTCCCACTCATCGAGTTTGCACACAATAATAGTTAGTAGGCGACTATTTAAATGGCCCTTTATGAGGCACTGTAAGGGAGGAAGTTTGGATTGCTAATATGTTGGGATGAGGTAGGTGAAACTCAGGTGATAGGCCAAAAATTAGGTCAAGCTTATAAGCACAAGGATGGCCACAACTCAGAGTAGGTAGAGGAGCTACACCAATAATAGGAGAAGGGAGTTGACCTTTGTAGATGGTATATGGATGTATCTCAAGGTATCATCTATCAATGGTGTTAAGAGGTTTGGGCTAAAGGAAAAACTAAGCCCAAGATATATTGGACTATACCAAGTAATGGGAGACGTTGGACCACTAGTTTACCTAGTGGCATTACCCACAGAATATGAGTGGATGCACAATCTCAAACTTGGATTTGACCTTCTTTTTCATTGTCACTAAGCATCTCGAACATCTATAGACATCATCGCCTTGCTTTCGACTCCGATCTACCACCACTTCAAGTTGGGTAAGGTACCCTCAAACGTTAGCCTCATAACCACTATTTAATTCTCTTGACTCTTGTGTTGGCGGCCTATGGGAAGTTTGGCTTGTCCTTCTTTTGTATGTTGGAATTTGTAGTCGGGTGATTTTTGGTTGCTTGATGTTTGGAGGGTCCGTTTTTTGTAATATTGTTGTGGACAAAGGAGGGAATAGATGTAAAATATTTGATTTGGTGTTCTGATGAGTCAGGAGTATGGCTATAAATGGTGACGTGCATTGTGGTGAAAGTTAAAGGAGGCTGGGCTAATCTACTGGTGGAGTATTGCGTTTGGACCTTGTACTTGGACCATTGTAAATTTGAGGCACTATGATATACTATTTGTTTATGGGCAGTTTTTGGGCTCATGGATTTTGACTCTTATTAAGCTATAGTTTGGTTTATAGAATTGTTTTAGTTAGGTAGGTTTGGTTTTGGTTGGAGTTATTAACATGCATTTGATATTTTTGGATTAGGTTGTGACATTGCTACTATTCGTGTTCAAAGCTGAAGTGGTATATTGCAAAAGTCAGGTAAAGGTACTCCTATACTAGATTTTGCCTAAAATACGTTGAGGTTGATTTTTGAGAAAACTTGCATATTTTTGTTACGAAACCAACAATGGTTATTTTCTGCACTTTTCTTTAAATAAAATATTTTATCATGACTGGTGTAGACATGTACAAACCTCTCGCCCGATTCTTCCTCAGCCCAGCCCAGCCCGGCGCCGCCCAGCCTCACCGCCGCCACCAACGACCTCCTTTCACGCCGATAAACACCTTCTCACTACCGGCGAACCCCACGTAGTGCTGTCTCTCCTCCTACGGTAGCTCCACCGAAATGAGTTTTACCCATTTCTCTCCCGTGCACCGCCGTACGTGGCTACCCAGGCCATAGTACCTCCACCACCTCACACCGACAACCACCTCTCACAAACCCAGCCTGTAATGCCCCATTACCAGAGGTCCGGAGAGTTAACTCTTAATACCTCAAATCAACTTAAATAGTACAACTATAAAATTCAGAAAATCTAATAAAATATTAATCAATTTAATCAATCCAAATATCTAAGTTTCTCCATGGGGACAATAAAGAAAATCTCAATAACATAAGTTAAAAACTCTCCAAAACTCAAAATTATCCTTAACTCATCAAATTAAAATATCCGAAAAATAAAATCAGTTTACTAACTACGACTCTCAAATAAGCACTTGTACCCTCGGACACTTATTTCACTCTGATCATCACACCTGCTAAAACTTCATACTCTCGTTCTCCAGCTGAACTATCAAAATTATCTGAAAAATATATGGAGATAAGGGGTGAGTTATCAACAACTCAGTAAGCAGAGAACATATACCAGTGTGTAAACATGAGCAGTTACAGAAATCAGAATGCAGAACAAAACATTTTCATTTTTAGAGTGCCGAAGCAAAACATGTTATCAAAATATCAGAGCGAAGATTTAGAAATAATTTCGTTCAAAAATATTCTTTGGCATAGTATAAATGATGATGATCATCAGAACATCATATCAGAACAGAGGCCATGTATAACCCCCGTGGTAGGGTTATGCATCTGCGGATAGCCAAGCATAACATAAATCACTTTGTCACCAAGGTGTGCACTCAAAATAGAGACCGCTACTATAATCCGTGGCAGGGCCGTATCCACTATAATTACCCGTGGTTCGACCGTGTCCACTATTATAACCTGTGATTGGGCCGTATCCACTATTATAACCCGTGGTTGGGCCGTATGCCACTATTATCACCCGTGGTAGGGCCGTAACTGAACAGAGCGAAAATAGAATCAAATTCAGAATCAGAGAGTCATGCCAAAGGTTTTCAGAAATCACGTCTTATCCAAACAGAGTAAGTACTGAACAAAATTTTCAGAACAGAACAAAATCATATCACAACATAATTTATGCACAAATTTCATATTCGCTCTCTTTTTAAAAGTTTAGAAACAAAATGTCAAAAATAAGCTCATGTCTACACTAGTCATGACAGAAAATACTTTATTCTTAAACAGAATCTCATGAGTAATGCAGAACAAATAACTGAGGTAGTTCAAATTTCTTTTCATAATCAGATATGTATATTTTCCAAAAATAACCTTAGCTCATTTTATTTTAATGCAAAGTCTAGCATTGGAATCCCGCTTACCTGAACTTGTTAGCTGTTTCAAAATTCCTCAAAAATGTTGAACAATAACAATCGTCACCTATAAAAATAATCAAGTATTTCCCGTAAAATTCAAATCAACCACTTATTTCGATATTTAAGCCTAAGCTTATAAAATAACCTATTTTAATTCTTCAAAACCTAAAATCCTCATAACCCCAAAATATATCATCCCTTTCTAAATCACTGATATTCATTCGATAACTTCGACCAAAAACATTTAAAAGTCTAACTTATTTATTAATGAAAACAACTTATAAAGTTTAATACTAGATAATATAAATATCCCAAAATATTTTAAAGTAAACCATAACTATTTTTTAAATAGACTAAATCATATCTAAAGTGTAAAAACAACATTACTCCAATATTATTTACTCTTAAAATAAATCTTTACTTAAATAACATATTAAAATACTTAGGTGATTTTCTGTAATCATAATTATATAAGAGTGTACCAATACATAATAAAAATTTTAAAGCACATTAATATAACACTTAGTAAAAGGGCACTAATGTAATTTCCTTCATTTCTTTGAAAACCAATAAAAACCTACGGAAAACAAATAATTTGCATGGCAGGGGCTTACTCACGGAGGAATCATGCGGCTGACTGGGTAGGCAGTGGCGACGCGGCTGGAGAGCAGGCGTGCGGCGGACATTCTGTCAAGCTGGGTTAAGCATGAGAGAGGGAGAAAATGGAGAGTGAGAGAGCGAGGGCCACAACGTGCGGAAAGGAACGAAATCAGACTGTGAAACGGGAAGGAGCTGCGACGGAGCTGGGTGGCTCGGGGTGACATGAGGTGGCCGAAGGAACTCTCTGTGGAAGTGGTGTCGAAGTGGAGGGGTTGGTGCCGTGGGGTTGCTGGGTTAACTCAGGGGGAAAATAAGAACTTGCTCTGTTTTTGGATGGATAAAACAGAGTATGGGGCTTGGGCTTTGGTGTTGCTCATTTATGGTGGAGAGAGGGGCTACGATGCAACTGGGTGGTCTGATTCAGGCTTTGTTTTGGGCTGTGGTTGGGGCTGGATGGCTTTTCCAAGGTGGTCCCGTGGCTGACACTAGGATGAGGGGAACAAAGCACGCGATGCTTGAGAGATGGTGGTCAATGTCCGTGAAGCAGTGCTAGTTTTGGTTGTCCACGGAGCAGCAGCGTGGAAAAGGAGGCTTGAATGGAGGTTTGCGGCAATACTAACGCTTGGTTGATAAAGTTTACCTATGTATATAAGGTGAAGGGAAAAACCCTAGGGAGGAAAGACGTGCATGTGACTAGCGGAAAGAACTATACGCCATTTTCATTTTTTTCTTTTTTTTTAAACAACTACTCACAGCGTCTCTCTGATTACAGCAAACGGGCATGGGCAAGTGATCGGGTAGAGCCCATTTTAAATATTTGGGTCCACATTTTGGATAATAAGAAAATCATAAAAGAAATGGATTTTTGGACCTCGACTCATCCTTAAAAAAAATGTACTTGTCCTATAAATTTTACGAGTGAAGATCCACTTGTTCCATTAACAGATTTTAAAACTAATTATCAAACCTATTGAAAAAAATTTATATTCTACCTAAAATATCTTAGGTTCGAACTCTCTTCCACAAAATTTTACTCTCAATCCCAAATGGGATTTCCATAACTATAAACCCAAGGATTTTGTAAAGTGGGCTTGG
Source organism: Juglans regia (assembly GCF_001411555.2). NCBI lineage: Eukaryota > Viridiplantae > Streptophyta > Magnoliopsida > Fagales > Juglandaceae > Juglans > Juglans regia. The sequence goes on along the minus strand of NC_049906.1, from coordinate 11,042,898 downwards.
CTGGCCTGGGTGTTACACAGCTACCACGAACCTCCCTTTCCCTCTTTGTCGCATAGAAGCACACAACCCATAAATGGGTCTCACACGGGTTTCTTCCCTTTCCACTGCCGTATGCCACCTCCTGGCCACCGCACCTCCACCAGAGCCTTCCCTGGCCACTGGCAACCTCCCCTTGCCATCCCCATGTCCAGCTGAACCACCTAGCTCCCCCACTCTCTCACAGACTCTCCCTCCACCTCAAGGCTTAGATCCACCGCCGTGGGCCGCCGTGGCGCCACCCAAAACTCCACCACACCTCCCTCAGCTCCTCCATGGCCAGCCATGACCAGCCAAGCTCCCCCTCCAATTGCATGCTTTGAGACACACGGGTTTCACTTGGAAACCCACGGCTTCGCCATGTTCTGCCACCCTAGCCACCATGAAGACCACCCTCAAACTCCCTTGGCCTCCCCTAGCCTAGTCCTAAGCCCAAGCTACCACTTTACGTGGTGGACAGCCATTGTGCGTGGCTAACCGCCACTGTACATGGCTAGATACTTCATGTTACGCCCATCACCGTCACCACGAGGCCACCATGAGCCCTTCCAAGACCACACCTAACTATCCAAATGCCCAAACAGCCACTGTACGTGGGTTAGCCGCCACATACGACCCTTCCGACATCATCGATTGTGACGGTCAACGAGCAATGCACGAGTTACCCCGACGATGGTATAACCCTCTCTCCCTTGTTAATTGTGTTATATATTAGTTGGTTGGTTGGTTAAGTTGTGGACTATGCTGTCAGTATTTGTGAAGTTCGCTATGTAGTATGGAGATGTGATGTGCTGTGTATGTGAAGTATTGAGCATAGTTGGGAACTGTGCTGTGTAGTGTTGTGAACTGTGCTGTGAAGTGTGGATTGGGAATGGAGTGTACTTTGTGTGGCATAGCATGTGTGAAGGGAGTACACATGGAGTGTACTCCATGTGATGGAGTGATGCATCATATGGCGTGTACGCCATAGTGGTGATGTGGCATAGCGTGTGTGAAGGGAGTACACGTGGAGTGTACTCCATGAGGTGAAGCGACACATCGTGTGGCGTGTCACAGAGATAAGATGGTTATGTGGTTGATGGGCGTAGAGCATGGTGAGTAGTGTCGAAAACTATGGAACAGTGTCTCGAAGTAGCTGTGATGTGGCCTGTAGTTTGAGGTGACAAGTGTCACCTGTAGTTAACTTATGGCTTGGAGTATGTGTGAAATGATAGAACAAGTATAAGAGTATGCAACAGAAGCATGACTGGGGAATGTCACAAAGTGACATGGTTACTGGTAGTCGTACTTGTGATGTGTAAGGAGTTAGTGTAGGAATGGCATAGCAGGAACGTGACGAGATGTCACGATGTGACAGGAGAACGTGAGGGACCGTACTCTTGATGAGTTAGGAGTGGCATAGAAATGACGTAGCAAGATGTCAGATGATGTGATAAGGTCACGGTGTGGCTTGGGAGTAGTCTTGAGTTATATAATGTGACATAAGGCGTAGTTGTGAATAGAGTCTTTTCTTGTTAAGTGTTGGGATGAACTGTCAAAATGGACGGGTAGAATGAAGAGTCATGCTAGCCAGGATAAGAGAATTTTGGTATCGAAGTATGGCGCTTGTCCCTACGAGCATGTGATCAACGTGCTATATGTTGGTCTTAGGTGATAAAGGGGTAAAGTATATGTGTAATTTGGTGAGACACGTGTCAGACGGATTCACCATATGCAATGGGTAATCTATCCTAAGGATGGTTACACTGTGCTTAAGCCTCAGAGTTAGCTTAGAGCCCATGTGGCATGTATGGATGGGAATGCGGATTTAGTGTGAGCTAATGTGCATGGACGTAGTGATGGGTGTATTGTCTTGGATTGGGATGCGTGACTCTATCGGGATTAATCATGCATCGAAATGTGGTCAATAGGAAGAGTAAAATGAAGGTCTTAGTGACTTAATCCTAAGGTGAATTATGGGTTCACTTTAGTGGATGGGCACTCGAGATAAGACCTTGAGTTTGGAAGATGTAGCGACTTTAAGTGGATCCCGAAGGTTTTAGCATAGTAAAGGGCTCGTAAGAGCACGAGATAGAAGGAGAGTGTTCCAAGTGAAGTGTAACTTATGTCTTCTAAGTTTAGTTGCTTATGCACTAGATAGAAAATGACGCTAAGGTTATGTGTATGCATGTAGGTTGCCATCTGACACGCACATGAATGGACTGCATGATATGAAAGTAGCATGGAGTCCAGGTAAATATTATATTCATACTCTTCTAGAGTTTTTTAAAAGATATGAAAAATAAAATGAAATGCTTTTCCTTTATGATACCTTCCGAAACGACACGAAAGATGTTTTATGAAAGCATGCTAAGTGTTCAAAGGTATATGTATGTATGGACCTCCTTGGCAGCCCCTTTTTACACAACTAAAGTATTAATTGTACGCATGTAAATGGATGACTATACGCACTATCTATTGTATGTATTTTCCACGAAAAGAGATGTTGAGGCTTATGCCTCATGCTTTACTTTAAACGTCGCGAAGTAAGTGTTTTAAAAGGTCCATATGAACTGATGTTTTAAGGATGCCATGAACTGATGCTTTAAATGATGCCATGAAAGATGATGTTTAAGCTCATGCTCTTAAATGATATTTTTCCATGAATGAACTGCTAAATGAAAAGGACTGAAAAGGAAATGACTGAACTGAAAGAAAGGATTGAACTTTTAATGTATGAAAATACGTAACGGCCACATGAATGGATGAAAAGGGTACCAAAAGAATGGGCAGATTGCAATGCTGGGTAAGTAGAACTGGTAGTGCACCTAGTGCTGCCCCCTAACGGAAAAGGGATTCCCAACCCGTGGCCAAGGGCGGAATTCGGGTCCAAAAGACCGCTAACTCCAACACACGGGATGTAACAGTGTGTATGGACTAATGAAAGTGATAGGAAAGAATGTATGAATGCATCGAACTCTTGAAGAAATGAAGGCACTGATGGGAGATACGTTTCACAAAAAGAAAACCCTTTTTAAAGAAAAATCCCTACTAGTGATGTTTTCAAATGAACGCATGTATGCATGTACGTATAGTATGTATGGAATGATGAATGCATGACTGAAAACCTATGTTATTATATTTTAACTATATGAAGTAATGTTTACTGAGTATTCAGCTCGTTTTAGTTTTTACGTGTGCCCCTCCCCCACAGGAACTGAATGAGCAATATGCGTCAGGATGGACACGGCCCATGGGGAAGAGCACGAAAGTCTACGTATGAGAGTTTAATTGTATGATAGGCCTTTTTATCTTAAGATTTATGTTTTCTGCTGTAAACCTCTTTTATTCTCAAAGCACATTTTATTATATAACATAGAGTCCTGCACCCTGGGTATAGAAGTAAAAAGTTTTAAATCGAACGGTAATTCCCGTCGTCTTTTCTAAAATCATTTTATAAAAAGTCACACCACAAGGACGGACGTTACAACAATATATCTGAAACCATCATACTAAGGGGGTAACATGTAAAAACACTTAAAAAAAAGTTTGGGGTGTTTTACGGAAAAATCAAAGACCAATTGCATGATGGCATTTTCATAATTACCAGGAATATCATGACCATAAATTTTAAAACTATACGTTAATAATTTCAAAGAGTGCAAGGTTTCTACTTGTTTCTAGGAAAATATAAAACACAACAAAAAGGAAATGTTAAACCAAAAGAGAAAGAGGTGCGACAGAGGCTCACCATGAGGGAAAAGGCCGTGGCAGAGCTGGGCGAGAGAGGGGGTGGTTGTCCTGACGATGGGACACTAAGAGAGAGAAATAGATGAGAACAGAGAGAAGGAAAGAGAGCACAAATCTGAGTGAGAGAGAGAGAGAGAGAGAGAGAGAGAGAGAGAGAGAGAGAGAGAGAGAGGAGGGAAAGAAAGAAGAAGGTAAAGAAAGAAAGAGAGCAAAACAGGGGGTGCAGCGCTGGAAAAAAAAAACATAAGGGATAGGGTTTTCACCACTTGTTTACAAAACGACGCCGTTTAGGGGGGATTTAATGGGCTGGGTTGAAGGCTCACGGGTTGGGCTAGGCCTAAAAGAATATAAAACACATTGAAACAGGCGAAAATAGAACAGTCCAACAAAAGAATAGGGCACAATAAAAATAAATACGAACCAAATAAAAACACTACAGCTCAATATTAATAAAATAAAATAATTAAAATCCAACAATAAGATTATTCATTAAAGCAAAGAGCAATTTAAATGTAAACAATAATTAATATCAAGAAAGCACATCAAAATAAATTTCACAACTTAAAAATTATAAAATAAATCCAACGAGAAATCTAATAAATTTTAAACAAGAGAACCAATATTTAAAATAATTAAAATAATCATTCAATTAAAAAAAATATACTAAAATACAGGGTATCACAATGAAACATCCAAACATTCAAATTGAAAAAAAAAAAAAAAAAATCAAAGTTCCAGGTTGTAAACCCGGGTTCTAAAGCAAAAAAGAAAGCTATGCACTCACTGAAACTTGAAAGTTGAGGCAAAACTGGAAAACACTCACCACTCTCACTTGGTTTCTAATCAAGGAAAGGATTGTGTAGTTTAGTTGATGTGCGTGTGAGAGAAGAGGTAGCAGAAGCGAAATGGAGGATGTGTGTGGCGAGAAGAAATGAAGAAAAGAAAGGGGAATGCTTTCGCTTTTGCAGACCACATATTTGAAGGGGAAAGGAGTGTTATTCGGCTTAAGCTTTGTCCATACTCAAGCAAATCTAAATTTATTGACAAGTGTAGGCTTATGATCAAATGTATGGTGAAGGATGGAACCATGTGTTCTTGGGCATTCAAATTCAAGGGTCTAGCAGCCGGTGACGTGGCATTCTTCTAGTGGCCCAATTGGCATAAAACAATCAAGAAAACATTTTATCGCACCAAAAATTTCTAAAAATTCCAACTAAACTAATTTTGTGATTCCATTTTGCCTAATTATGATCCTAAGTATTAAAAAAAAAAAAAATCCACGAAGTTTCGAGTTGACTTAAAGATCATAAATCGACTTTGTTATTGAGATGAAAGTCTAACTAGTTTAATCTATTAAATTTCCTAGATCTTCATATTAGATCAGCATATCCAAAATTAAAGAAAATTTCCTAATCTAATTTTCTTTTGGGTATTACCAAGACAAATTCTCTAAACATGTTCCCAAGACCCTTTCTCTTAATATATTCCTTAAATGTTTTTAGTGGTAACCCTTTAATGTGAATGGATCTGCGACCATGAACTTTGTATTAATATGTTCTATAGACACCTGTTGTTTTTTAACTTCTTTCTTAAAGGAAAAATATTTTTTCTCCATATGTTTAGCACCATTAGAGTATTGGTCGTTCTTGGAAAAAAGCACCACTTAGAATTATTACAAGAAATTCTGAGCGGCTTGGCAATAGTGCCAACAACTCCAAGTCTTGAGATAAAGTTCAAAAACCATAAACCATTAATTTTTGTCTCAAAATAGGCCACAAACTCTGCTTCCATCGTGGATGCAACAATGATGGTTTGTTTTGCACTTTTCCATGACTAAAAGGAGCATATAACCAAAAGTTGATTTTTTGCTATCAACACATCTAGCAAAAGTTTGAATTTGAGTAGCCAATCACCTCTAAGTGACTATACGTCTTAAAAGCCTGCATAAAATCCTTTGTTCCTTACACCTACCGCGACACCTGGTAACTTTCCAATGATCCATTCTAGGATTACTTTGGTATTTGCCCAACATACCAACTACAAAATTAGTGATTCTCTGGTGGAAATTTGTACATACATCAAACTTCTTACCGCATTAGTATAAGGAATTATTTCCGTATGTTTAAGTTCCAATTCATTTTGTGGACGTTGCATAAGACTAAGGGCAGGTTTGGGGGTGAGATAAAATACAAAATTCTTATCTCATCTCATCTCATTATTACACATTTTTTAAATCTCCATACAAAATGTAATAAATAATTTAACTTTTTCAAATCCTAATACACTTTTTTCAAATCTCAAAATAATAATAATAATATTAAAATATAATATTTTAAATTTTAAAATAAAATATAAAATTCTTATCTCACTCCGCAAACCTATCCTAAGAGTTTGTTTGGACATAGAGATGAGACACAAAATTATAACTAAAGAAGCGAAATTATCCACAAGTCAAACTATCTCCACATTATAGTGTTTAATAGATTCGTACAGTTATCCACCATGTCATGAAATCAAGAAACTTGAAACAAAATAAATAAAAATAAAATAGGGACTATTACCAAGGGATACAAGCAACAGGTTATGAGCAAATACCAACCTTGTTTTTCTCGCCCAACATACCTACCTATGTCCTTTCTTGCCCGACGTGCCCTATTACTCATCATTACTTGCTTAGTTTCTCCCCACATGCTTGAGGTTATGAGCAAATACCAACATTGTTGCTCGCGCATCATACGTTTCTCCCCACATGCTTGAGGTTACGAGGTTTGTTTTTGCTCGAACAGATTCTCACAACAATAACATAAGCCCTCTCACCAATATCTTTAATTTCAAAATTGTTAGAGAGAAATCTTATGGTTTTGTGCAATAAATCAAGACCACTAATGGCAAGCTATATATAGTCAATATATCAAATAAAAAATATAAATTAGCTCTCACTAACCTTTAGGTATATACAATTATCAATGATGTTTTCTTAAATCTTAACGAAATAATAGTATCATTAAACTTAAGATATCATTGTCTAGAAAATTAAACATGTCCCTATATTGCCTTCTTTAATTTGCAAACTATGTATTCTTTTTCCCTTGTGGAGAAGCCTTCGGATTGATCTATATAGACATTTTCTTCTAAACTTCTATTCTGAACAACAGTTTTTATATCCATTTAGTGTATTTCTAAATCAAAATGGGCTATTAAAGCCATGATAATTCTGAGTCATCCTGGGATACAGAAGAGAATGTCTCTTTATAATCAATGCCTCCTTTCTGACAATGAATTTGACTTTATGACGTTCAATGTTGCTTTTAAAGTCTCGATCAGTCTTGAAGACCTACTTACAACTGACTATTTATGTCCTTTAGGCAATTCAACTAATTCCCAAACTTAATTTTGGTCCATTGATTTCAACTTATCATTCATGGCGTCAAACAACTTATCAGAATTACTATTACTAATGACTTGTGAAAATGAAACCAAGTCTTACTTTTCCTTATATTATAATGTGTTTCTTATAAATAAACCACATAATCATCATAAATAGCATATCTACGCTCTCTTTGACACCTCCTTAAAGTTATTTTTTGTTGTTCTTCCATAAGTGGTTCGTTGGTGATAACCTCATCATAGTGATTGATAATCAATTTGTTATTTAATAGTGTCAAATGATTCTACAACTATAGGAACAATAATTTCTTTGGAAGTTACGTGTAGTGAGACTCGCACCCTAACTTGAACGTTTTATATTTTGTGATTGAGAACTCCCATTGATTTTACCATTCTTAATGAATTTGGTATTACCTGTTTCAAGAATTTTCGTCTTATGAGTATCCTCTATTTATGTGAGCTATATAAAGTTTCTTGAAATATTTCTTTTATTTATTTTTTCATCTCAACAACTAAAGAAAAAAAAAATTAACATAAGATTTCTTGATTAAATAGTAACATAACATTTAACCAAATGGTGTCCAAAAAAATACATCCAATAAAAAAATCAAACAACTTCATGAAACAGCTAAAAAACAAAAAAGTTCATGAAAAACTTGGAATGTTTGTTTGTTTGTTTGTTTTTTTTTTAAGGAAACTTCTCATTAATAATAGAACTTGATCAAATACAGAGTTTGTCTAATAAGACATTGCCTGAGATGATCCTAGGACCCTCCTCGATCATTACAACATCATTCTCACATAAAAAACTCAGCTTAGCTAGTTGATGAGCTACATAGTTACTAGTTGTGGGTGTAAACACCACCTTCCAATCAATTATTCTCTTAAGCATCAATCTAATATCATCAACAATTTGACCATACCAAAGCCAATTTTCATCCACACTGTTAACAACCTTCGTAACTAACTCTTGACACAATACCATTACTCTCCACAAGGCCATGCATTCCGCTAGCATTGGTTTTGACTAAAAGGTCCTTTTAGCACTAAGTGAAACCTATATCTCCCTTTCCCTATCACGTACAATGATCCCAATCCCCATCTTGTTACCTTCATCCACTGCAACATCCCAGTTGGCCTCAATAAAACCATCTTCATGTTTTTTCCACCTTTGGGTGATACTTGTCTCTGATCTAGTATACTTAACATCCTTCCCTTTGGTTTGAGCACATTTGAAGTCTTCCAGTAAATCATCAGTGCCTCGTATTATTCACCTTGGATCTTCCATTTTGCCTTCAAACAAATATTTGTTCCTCCAAGCCAAATCTTCCTCATTGTTATTGCTACCCAAGTTAATTTTGGTTCTGTGAGTTCCTTTGTGCATCTCTTCCATAGCTCCATAAATCAGTCCCGTTTAAATTCCACTTTTGTACTAGACTAGTTACATCCACCCATACATCATTAGCTGCAATACATCTCCACAACACGAGCCACTGATTCTTCCTCTCTTTGACAAACCAAACATAAAGGACTGTCAAGGATATGCTTTTTATGCATATTTAGTCTAGTTGGTAACACATTTTGGCATACTTTCCAAATAAAGCTCTTAATGGCTCTTGGAACCTCCAAGCTCCATAGTTTTTCCAACATTTATCAGCCCACCCTTTATAGAGGAATCCCACTACTACATTTTCCTCATATATAAAGCAACATAATATGCACTCCTCACTGTAAAACTCTCATTTGACTTATACCCTCAATATCCCTTATTTGCCCCTCCAAGTCTGTTTATCGGGATACTACAAACCTACTATGCTTCATCCTCCTTGAATATTTCTGCAATTAATTCTCCCTTCCAACTATTATCGTCTTCATTGATCAGTTCCTTAACTTGTGCCTCTTGGTCCACCCTTTTATCTTGGGATTGTACATAGAAAGTTGATGGAGTATGCATCCATTTTTGTCCCTAGATCTTGATGTCTTTACAATCACCAACCCTCCATCTTAGTCCCTCTTTCAACAACTCAATTCCAGACCAAAGGCTCCTCCATATCAAGGATGGTAGACCCAATTTTGCCTCCAATATAGATTTCTTCTTAAAGTATTTTTCTTGAAAAATCTAAGAAACCAAAGTTGATGGACATTGCACCATTCTCCAACATTGTTTTGCTAGCATAGCCTCATTGAAACACTCAAAATCTTTGAAACCCATGCCTCCCTCAGCTTTTGAAATTCCCATCTTTTCCCAACTCCTCCAATGGATCCTTCTCTCACCTTCCTTGCTTCCCCACCATAATTTCAAAATCAAGCTTGATATCTCATGACACAAAGTCTTTGACAGTCGAAAGACGCTCATAGTATAGGTTGGTATGGCTTGTAAAACTAACTTGATAAACACTTTCCTCCCAGCTTGGGAAAGAAAAGCAATTTTCCAACTTCTGATCTTCTGCCAAATATGATCTTGATGCCCGTAATTGTTTTAAACTTTGACCTTCCCACCAATGCAGGTAATATATTTTGTAGAATTTCTTGAAGCTTCATCCATTCAGAGACCCTTGCTTTACAAAATAAAATGTAGTCATCAGCAAACATAAGGTGATTAATATCATTACCACATCTTGTCACTAACACTCCTCTAATGTCACCCCTATTCTCAGCTTCATATATCATGAAGCTCAACCTTTGAACACAGAGGATGAACAAATAAGGTGATTAATATCATTACCACATCTTGTCACTAACACTCCTCTAATGTCACCCCTATTCTCAGGTTCATATATCATCAACTCAACCTTTGAACACAGAGGATGAACAAATAAGGTGACAGTGGGTCCCCTTGCCTCAAACCCCTAGTTGGATAAATAACATCTCGAGGATTCCCATTGATGAGCACAGAGTAAGCAACTGATCTTACACACTCCATAATCAGTTTGATCCACTTCCCTCTAAAACCTAATTTTTCCATAACAACCTCCAAATACTCCCATTCTACCCTATCGTATGCTTTGGACATATCCAGTTTCATTTCTAAGCTCCAACCTTGCCTCGCTTTCATGTCTTCATGGAGTGGAGCACTTCATAAGTAGTCATTACATTATCCTCTCCATTCAGGAAGCTAACATTGCTTTGCTACATTCATCTCCAAGAATGTTCCAATGAGTCTGAAAGAAGCATGCACCAAATCCATCCAGGTTAGGAGATTTAAAAGTTCCCATTTGTTGAATTGCATCATCAATCTTTGTTCTTGTGAATGCAGCTTCTAGCTTGTTATTCATCTCTATTCTAACTCTAGCTTCCATAGAATGCAAACAATCTTTAATTGCCTCTGTAGATGAGTCTGAAGAGGTATAAATCTTGTCAAAATATCCCTTGAATGCATCTACAATAGCTACAGCCTTTGTCAATAACCTTTCAAAATCAACTTTAATTTGTTTCATGGTATTCTTTTTCTTCCTTTGTGTTGCACATGCATGAAAACATCGATTATATCTATCACCTTCCTCATACCAATTGCATCTTGCTCTTTATTTCCAGTTAATGTCTTCTTGTTCCATTAGAACCCCCAACTTCGATTGTAATTGTTTCACCTCATTTATCACATGCTCATCTTCATTTTCTTGTAACTTCTTCATCTGATTAGAAAGATCTTTAGTTTCCTTCCCCCTATTCTTGTCCTTTTGTCTACTCCATCTACCAAGTGCCTTTTCACAACTCTCAAGAAGGCCCTTCACCTTATATATAAGATCAACATGGTTTCCACCAAAGTTCCAAGTTTCTTGTACAACGCGACCACAATCCTCCTCAAATTCCCATTTTGCCTCATACCTAAACAGCTTCACACAATTTCTGGCTTTCTCCTTTTTCTCACTAAACCACATCAAAATAGGTCTGTGGTTAGAACTTCTAGCCACCAATCCTTCTACCCCACAATTCTTGAACATGGTTGTCCATAGTGGATTAGCTACTGCCTTATCCAACCTTTCCTTTGTGTATGTTCCATCCCCATGTTTATTACTCCATGTGAACTTGTCCCCTTTACAACTAAGATCATAAAGGTGGCAGACCTCTAACACTTCTCTAAAACTGGTCATATGTGCTTCATTCCTTGGCCTTCCTCCATTTTTTTCATTATTGAGTAGAATTTCCTTAAAATCCCCTATTACACACCATGCATATTGAGAAGATGGATTTAAATATGCCAATAACTGTAACACCCCGTATTTTAGTATATTTTTATTGAATGATTATTTTTATTAATTCAAAAATTTATTTTCTTGTTTTAAAATTATCGGATTTTTAGTGGGTTTATTTTTATGATTTTTAATTTTGTGAAAATTAATTTGATGTGCTTTCTTAATATTAATTATTGTTATGCATTTAAATTGTTCTTCATTTTTAAAATTAATTTATTGTTGGACTTAATTATTTTATTTTCACTTTATCATTATGTTTAAATTATTTTATTTAAACTGCTGTTTTGAATTTATTTTCGTTGCATCATTTTTGTGACCCATGATGTGGGGATTGGATCTCATTTCTTTCTCTTGATTTTTTTCTTTCCTCCCTTTTTCTTTTCTTTTTCTTCATTTTCGTTACAAGAAGCCGCGGCACCTCTTGTGTTCGCACGCCGCCGTCGCGCCACCTCCAGCCACCATTTCTTCACCACTTCATCCTCGACCTCCTAGCAATACAATGCACCCAACCCCAGCTCCGATTCGCTACCGGTGAAGTACTTCCAACTCCATGTCCGATTTGGGCATTTTAGCACTTCAACCACCCTCTACACTACCACCCACGGCCAACCACCACCACCACTAGTTTCACTGACATCCCTAAGCCATTCCCTATCAATCTCGGGTCTTCGTTTGCACCCGTTCAAAAGTGGTTCTTTGAGACCCACGGCCACAGTGCATTTGACACTATTTTCTAGCTATGTTGCCACTAGGGCTGAGCACCGACTGTTTCGGAGTCGGAGGGCCCAACCTCCGACTCCGACTCCGACTTTGTCGAAGGTCGAATCCGACCTCCAACTCTGACTCTGCGATCTACATAATCCGCTCCGACTTTGTCGGAGTCGGAAATCCTGTCAATCATGCCATGTGCATAAACTTTTGTTTTTAACTTTTCTTTTCCAACATTTTATTGGCAACCAAACGGAGTCCTTACTCAGACCCATTAACCAAAAACAAGGCCCAACACACAAATCCCATCATCTATTTCTTTGACCCACATTTTTCCCATCAACCAAACGCAGTGCACATCAATCAATGATAATTATTATAATACAAAAACTTCCACAGTAAAAACTGAAGAAGCAACAAACATATGTTCCCCAATTCAGACAAGAGGAAAAATAAAAAATAAAAAGATTACGGATTTACGAAGTTGGGAGAAACCCTACTGACCTTTCAAGTAATTGATCATGCAAGCATGGAAGCCGTCTGCTTGAGAGGAGGGCTGCGAGAGAGAGGGGCTCTGCGAGAGGAGCGGCGAGTCGGCGACTGAGGAGAGAGGGTTGCGCCTGCTCGAGAGAGAGGGCTGCGAGGGTTTAGTGAGTCTTCGATTCAGTTGGGAATGGGGATTGGGGAACCCGCACCTCGGCACCTGACCTAATTAGTTCAAACTTCAGTCCCCAGGTCCCCAACGAGTAACGACTAACGACACCGTATTATGTATTGTAAAGTAGTATTAACTGTATTAAGTATAGTTACTAATTAATATGAATCTATTTTATATTATATATATATATATATATATATATGAAGATTCATAAAAAAAATATATGATATATATTATTATAAATGACTATTAAAAAAAAGGGCACCGTATACGAAATACTAGTAATACACTAATATACTAATAGTTATTAATACTAATAGTGATATTAATACTATATATAGTTATAGTTATAGTCATTTAGTATAACTATATTAGTATAAGTTGTAGTGATGTAGTATAACTTTATAATATATTAGTATAAGTTATAGTGATTTAGTATAGTTATAATACTACAAGTTATAACTATAGTCTATATTAGTATTAGAATTAGTTATAGTGATTAGAATAACTATATATTAGTATTTGCTATAATGATTTTAATTTAGTATAACTATATAATAATATTAGTATAAATATTATACTAACTATATCACTAATAGTGTTAGTATACTAATACTAGTATATCGCTATAGTTAATAGTACCCTATAGTAATATAACTATATTAGTATTATAACTATATTAGTATTACTTATAGTGATTTAAATTTTAGTATAACTATATTAGTATAAGTTATAGTGATTTAGTATAGTTATAATACTATAAGTTATTACTATAGTCTATATTAGTATTAGTATTAGTTATAGTGATTAGCATAATTATATATTAGTATTTGCTATAGTGATTTTAATTTAGTATAACTATATAATTAATAATAGTATTAGTATAAATATTATACTGACTATATCACTGATTGTATTAGTACACTAATGTCTAATACTAGTATATCACTGATTCACTATAGTTAATAGTATCATAATAGTAATATAGTATTAGTAATTGATACTACAGTAATTTATATAGTAATTTATATATAGGCTTAAAGTGGTTTACTAATTTATATATAGTAATTAATACTATTAGACTATTAGTAATTTATATGAATAATACTTTAGTTATTATACATTAGTATTATATGTTATTATAATTTTATATATTAGTGTTTATACATTAGTATTACAATATTACATGTCGATGTTATTACTCATCTTAGTGTTTATAGTATATTATATATACATTAGTTATTAGTATTATATGCTATTATATTTATACATTAGTAATTTAGTGTTACATGGTAGTAATATTGTAAATTTGTAATAGTATGATATTTACATATAGTCATATACTAAACTATTATTAGTCAATTTAGTTTATATATTATAGTATAAAAATATTATTTAACTAGTATATTATTGAGTTTAACTAACTATATAAGATATAATTGTATAAAATTTAAATAATTAATATATAGAAAAACACATCTTTTTATAAAATATGTATAAAATCGGAGGCGGAGTCGGAGGCGGAGTCGGAGGGCCACGTCGGAGGTGGATTCGGAGTCGGAGGCGGAGGCAGAGGCGGAGGGTCGGAGTCGGATCGGAGCGGAGTCGGAGTCGGTCCATCAATGGCTTCGACTCCGACTCCGACTCCGACTGCCAAGAGGAAAAAACCTTCGACTCCGACTCCGACAAGTCGGAGCCGGAGCGGAGTCAGAGCGGAGCCGGTGCGGAGTCGGATTCGGAGTCGGATTGTTTGATTTTTGCTCAGCCCTAGTTGCCACTTCTTGCAGTTTTGTGATCCCTCAGAAATTATTATATAGCACTGTAAGTATTTTTCCAAATAACTTTCGTGATTTAAATGTATTTTTGCACTAACTCATTTCACTGTGATCTGGTTGGTTTTTACTGGACTGAGTCCTAGGAGTAAATGGGTCTGATGGATTGGTGGATAAAGTTGTTTGTGTGTTTGGGCTGTGTTGAGTGTTGTTGGATGTTCGTTATTGAGATGTTACATGTACATTGCATCTTTGCACGCATGATCATGTTTGTAAAGAAAAGCGGTTTTCGTGTAATTGCATTCATGTTCATGTGTTATTGAAAACTGGGTTTTAATGTAAGAAATGGTTTTGGGTGCATGTGTATCACGACCCCAAGTTGATATGGGGCATTATCTTGGTGGAGCTCCTCTGGTCACTCGGGAGCGGAATATATTGAGTGACGTCCCCTAGATTGTCACTAGGCGACAATGGGATCGGACGAGATGGTCTCGTGCCGACTCCGTGGCCCCTCTACTGGTGGGGGCTAGAGGATGCTTGACCATGAATACGCTGGGCACGGAACTGGGCATCGCTACGAAACCAAGACGTGCGTATGGTCCCTAGGGGAGATCATGGTGCATATGGTAATAATGGTTTAATGGACTATTTTCTGGAAAAATAGCGTGTGTTGGATATGGATTTTATGTGAATCATTTTCTGGAAAAATGTTTTACGGATATTTTGGGCCAAATGGGATTTTGGCGTATATTGGAAAATATTCATTTTCGGGAAAAATGATGTTTTGAGAATAATGCACATTTCATCATATGCATGCATGTTGGTTACATTAATGCATTTTTATCTCGTGGTTGTTTGGTTTATACTTACCTGCGGTATCGTTTATGGTAATGCAGATTTTGATGCAGATGATGCTAAGGGCGAGCTTGAGGTCGTGTATTGGACTTGTATTATATTTATTTTGGATGATTGTATAACTCTTTTAAACCATTTTTACTGATGTTTAAATTGTGTTAACAATTTTGGTACTTAATAGACTTAAATTATCCACTCCGTTATTTTTGTACATTGTTACATGTACACATACTTGGCACTATCGTTGGGATGGGTGACCGTGTTGTCACCATCCGGGTGTCTCGATTCCCGTATTCTTGTACATGGGGATCGGGGGCGCCATAGGTGGTGTCAGAGCAGTTTGGCTCTGGGTAAAACCACATGTCCCATAGGTGAAGTACCAGATAGTTTTAAAAGTTGTTATTTGAAATTATTTAATTTAAAGTATGTTGCTTTTATTGGTTTTTATTTATTTTATTGTATACTACTTTGTTTGTTTATTTATTTTGTTTCATTGTATGTTATTTTATTTTATTTGTTTTGTTTTATGGTAGGTTATTTTATTTGTTTTAATTATTATATTGTGAACTACTTCATTGGTTTTATTCATTTTGTCGTATGTTATTTTATTTATGAAATTTTATTTTATTTTGTTTTGTTTTGTTTTGTTTGGAATTGAAAGGCGAGTTAAGGGTTGTGATATGCCAGGAAGATGGTACGACTAAGAATGTCATTGTTAGGCTTGAACATTTTGTGTAGTAGGCTTGAACTCTTGGTGATTGGTTTGTTTTAATTTCGAGGATTGAAAGGAGCGACATGGTCTGGGTGAACTCTTTAGAGTAGGAACTCAAGTTGCTACTAAGGAGGGGAATAGTTTTAAATTGTTTAGGATAATTGAGGTCTTAGGTTCCATAGAATTTATGTAATGAGTCTATTGTGTAGGAGGTTGTAAGTTCAACGAACTTCAAGGTTTGATTTATGAGAAGTTCATCTAAGGTTTGAGGCCCAATAGTTTTTAGGAAATAGGTTTATGGGATTTAAGGTGGTAGGTTCAACAAGCAATTAAGGGATTACTTAGATTAGAAGTTTTCGATCTTGCCGACCTTGATAAGCAATTTGAAAACATTTGGGATTTTAGAATTTACAAGTTTTATAAGGTGAATGTTGTAGATTTAAGGTCATCGATCTTGAGGATTTTGGGAAATGATTCTTATCTGATTTTTGGTTTTAGAATTGCAGAGTTGAAGTGCTGAATTAAAATAGGATTGATCAGAGTTGAGTTTCTGATATGAGAATTTTTCAGAAGAGAATTTCTTTGCGGATGGAAGGTAATTATCTAGTTTGTGTATTTTTTTAGGATTGAAGATGTTGATCTAGTTCGAAAAATTATTGTTTTTAGCTCGAGGTTACAGTGACAGGTTAAAGATTTAATCCATATCAATTTTAAGGATAATAGATGGTACGGATTTAGGAAATAATTCTTGTTGATTTCGAGGATATAAGTCTAGATGATGGAAATGGTAGTGATGGACCACTTGCATGTTTGGAAGCTTTTTGGTTTTGGCTAAGGGTGCGTGAGATCGATGCGTAATAGTGGTGTGTGTTGATGGAATTCGGAGAGTACAGGTCCTAGTCTCATTTTTTTTTGGCTTGGAAGAAGTGGCTTTGTGGGTGTTGTAGATGAGTCGATACGACAGTACTAAATTCAAGAGACCTTGGCTTTGAGTTTTTGATAAGTTGATTAGAGTGTACAATTGAAGTTGGTTACCCAATGGAATGATGGTTGGGAATAATTGTTGTGATTACCTTCAAGAATTAATTGTGACTTGAGGTTACCTAGAAATTTAAATTTTTAAGGCTATACTTTCCTTTGGAGATTGAGCGTCCATTTGGTTGAATTAAGGAAATTGTTAATTAACTTGAAGAGAGATTGATGGGTTGCCATGTATTGTGTATGATAAGATCTTCGAAGTTGAAGTTTAGGCATCAACAGTGGATAATATGATCAAGTATGTGAGTTAATAAAATATTAGGATCCATGGGTGTTGTGTAATGGCTTTTGGTGGATTGAAGATTTGAGCAGTATGGCTTGCCTTGAGGTTTAATAGTGATGTGCTATTGAAGGAACTAGTCGTGTTAATACTAGCTTATATGAGTAGAAATAGGTGGGCGAGTTACCAAGAAGGTTTTGATAATGTTTTGATGAAGTCAATGGTGGTTCGTAGTGAGTTTAGTCACTGCTAGATTAGATATTGTTCAGAATGTAGGTGATGAGCTTTTGGGTTTAGGTTGTCAGGTAGAAGTTTATAGGCGCTCTTATTGGTTCGCTAGGTTGGAATTGAGCCTTTTAAGGTATGTTCCTTATCGTAGATGAGACGGATGTATTTTGGGTTGAGGTTGCTTATTTTCAATTTGGGATGCTGAGGTTGGTTGCTATTGGTTTTCTGTCAATGATCATGGATGTATTTTTTGGAATTTGATTTTGATCAAGGCAGCAGGAGTTAATTGAGGAATTTGAGTTATAACTCGTGGTTTTGGGAAAGAGAGTATTTTTCTACCAAATTGTGATAAGAGTTTTTGGTTAGTAGGTATGGAGCCACCTTGTCCTCGATGATATTAGTTTTATGAGGACATAAATTTTATGCATGTAACGAATAATCAGAGTGTGCAGCAGAAGCGTGATATTTTTTGTTGTAGTTAGGAGTTGAAATTTTGTGCTGATTTTGAGGAATTATTGGTGATTTGGAATTTTGAGAACATACTTGTAATTGGAGATTAATCATTTGGTTGTGCAAAATTTGTTATTGATGGTTAACTTTGGAAGTGGCTATTAGGTTACTAAAGGTAGAATTCAAGGAAGGTTTAGAAGTTATAGTATAGGAATTGATTGAGGTTAGCACATATTATTGTATGGAGCTATTAATCATTAGAATTTATTGGATGTTGTATTAAGGTTCTTGAGGAAATGAGATTTTGGATAGCATAGTCATCCTGAATACTGGTCGTGAAGTGCCGCTGGGGGACTAATACGAGTATGTTGGATATCGCCATGTTTATTGATAAATGTGCCACGTGCCATCAAGTTAAGGCTGAGCATCAAAGACCTGCTAGTAGACTTCAACCTCTCCCTAATCCTGAGTGGAAGTGGGATGATATTTCTATAGATGTTGTTGTGGGTTTGCCGAGGACCCCTCGTGAGAATAACTCAATTTGGGTGATTGTTGATCGGTTGACCAAGAATGTCCATTTCTTGCCTATTAATAATAACGACTCTTTGGGTAAGTTGGCTCGGTTGTATGTCAAGGAGATGGTGCGTTTGCACGGAGTACCCAAGAGTATTGTGTTGGATCGGGACCTGCGGTTCACGTCCCATTTTTGGAAAAGTTTGCAGGCAGCTTTAGGCACTAAGTTGAAGTTTAGTACTGCATATCACCCTCAAACAGACGGTCAATCAAAGCGGACTATTCAGACTCTTGAGGATATGTTGTGGGCTTGTATCATGGAATTTAAGGAGAATTGGGAGAATCATCTGCCGCTAATTGAGTTTGCTTATAATAATAGCTTTCATTCCTCCATTCAGATGGCCCCGTATGAAGCTTTGTATGGAAGGAAGTGTAGATCACCCTTGTGTTGGGATGAAGTTGACGAGAGTAAATTAATTGGGCCTAAGATGATTCAAGAAATTAAAGATCAAGCTCGGTTTATAAGGACTAAAATGGCGGAAGCACAAGTCGCCAGAAGAGTTATGCAGATACAAGAAGAAGAGACTTATCCTTTGAAGTAGGTGATTGGGTTCATCTCAAAGTCTCTCCTATGAAATGTGTTAAGCGCTTTGGTAAGAAGAGGAAAACTTAGTTCGAGGTATGTTGGCCCTTTTCAGATAGTAGAGAAAGTTGGGTTTGTCGCTTATAGAGTTGCATTGCTGGACTATTTTGGGGAAGTTCATGATGTGTTCCATGTGTCATCGTTCAAGAAGAGTTTTGGACAACACAAGCCACATTTTGTTGACCCTAGACGCATTCAACTTCAGCCAAACTTTACTTATGAAGTTGCTCCGACGCAGATTGTGGATTGAAAAGAGCAAAGGTTAAGGTCCAAGACAATACTTTTGGTGAAAGTGTCATGGGGTGATCCATTGGCTCAAGATTTCTCTTGGGAGAGAGAAGCCGACATGAGGGAGCAATATCCATATTTGTTTGATTGATTCTGGCGGTATGTTCTTAAGTCTGCTCTTAGTTGAATCTTATTCCTGTCTTAGCTTTAATGTTTGACCTTACTAATTTTGAGGACATAATTTTATTTAAGTAGGGGAGGATGTAACACCCCGTATTTTAGTGTATTTTTATTGAAGGATTATTTTTATTAATTCAAAAATTTATTCTCTTGTTTTAAAATTGTCGAATTTTTAGTGGGCTTATTTTTATGATTTTTAATTTTGTGAAAATTAATTTGATATGTTTTCTTAATATTAATTATTGTTATGCATTTAAATTGTTCTTCATTTTTAAAATTAATTTATTGTTGGACTTAATTATTTTCTTTTCACTTTATCATTACGTTTAAATTATTTTATTTAAACTGCTGTTTTGAATTTATTTTCGTTGGATTATTTTTGTGACTCAAGATGTGGGAATTGAATCTCATTTCTTTCTCTTGATTTTTTTCTTTCCTCCTTTTTTCTTTTCTTTTCTTTTTCTTCATTTTCTTCTCCCTCTGCTTCTCACCCACGCGACGCCCCCTCCCTCTCTCTCCCCGTGCGTTTTCTCCTTCTCCACCCAGCCATCGCCGCGCGCCGCTGTGTCTGACACCGCCCCTCCCATCAGTTCCCCCATCAGCCAGCGACCACCACTCTTCAATCTTAGCCTCTCTTGTGCCGTCGTTTGTCCCCATGCTCAACGCGAAGGCGGCACCTCTTGTGTTCGCACACCGCCGTCGCGCCACTTCCGGCCACCATTTTTTCACCACTTTATCCTCAACCTCCTAGCAACCCAATGCACCCAACCCCAGCTTCGATCCACCACCAATGAAGTACTTCCAACTCCATTTCCGACTTGGGCATTTTTGCACTTCAACCACCGTCTAAGCCATCACCCACGGCCAACCACCACCACCACCACTACCACTGGTTTCACCGACATTCCTAAGTCCTTCCCTATCAATCTTGGGTCTTCGTTTGCACTCGTTCAAAAGTGGATCTTTGAGACCCACGGCCACAGTGCATTTGGCACTGTTCTGTAGCTGTGTTGCCACTTTTTGCAGTTTCGTGATCCCTCGAAAATTATTATATAGCACTGTAAGTATTTTTCCAAATAAATTTCGTGATTTAAATGTATTTTTACACTAACTCATTTCACTGTGATCTGGTTGGTTTTTGCTGGACTGAGTCTGAGGAGTAAAGGGGTCGGATGGATTGGTGGATGAAGTTGTTTGTATGTTTGGGTTGTGTTGAGTGTTGTTGGATGTTGGTTATTGAGATGTTTCATATACATTGCATCTTTGCACGCATGATCATGTTTGTAAAGAATACTGGGTTTTTGTGTAATTGCATTCATGTTCATGTGTTATTGAAAACTGGGTTTTCATGTAGGAAATAGTTTTGTGTGCATGTGTATCACGACCCCAAGCCGATATGGGGCATTATCTCAGTGAAGCTCCTCTGATTACTCGGAAGCAGAATATACTGAGTGACGTCGCCTGGGCTATTGCTGGGCGACAATGGGATCGGACGAGACGGTCTCGTGCCGACTCCGTGGCCCCTCTGCTGGCGGGGGGGCTAGAGGATGCTTGGCCATGAATGCGTTGGGCACGGAACTGGGCGTCGCTACGAAGCTAGGACGTGCGGAAGGTCCCTAGGGGAGATCATGGTGCATATGGTAATAATGGATTAATGGACTATTTTCTGGAAAAATTGCGTGTGTTGGATATGGATTTTATGTGAATCATTTTCTGGAAAAATGTTTTACAGATATTTTGGGCCAAATGAGATTTTGGCGTGTGTTGGAAAATATTCATTTTCGAGAAAAATGATGTTTTGAGAATAATGCACATTTCATCACATGCATGCATGTTGGTTGCATTAATGCATTTTTATCTCGTGGTTATTTGGTTTATACTTACCTGCGGTACCGTTTATGGTAACGCAGATCTAGATGCAAATGATGCTGAGGGCGAGCCTGAGCATTCGGCTCTGCCAGAGGAGTGATCTAGGATCACTCGTTCATGTATTGGACTTGTATTATATTTCTTTTGAATGATTGTATAACTCTTTTAAACCACTTTTACTGGTGTTTAAATTGTGTTAACAATTCTGGTACTTTGTAGACTTAAATTATCCGCTGCGTTGTTTTTGTACACTGTTACATATACACACACTTGACACTATCGTTGGGATGCGTGACCGTGTTGTCACCATCCGGGTGTCACGATTCCTGTGTTCTTGTACATGGGGATCGGGGCCGCCACAATAACTCCCAAGTTTCTGACCTTCTACCTGCATTTGGTTGACCATAGAAACCTGTCAATAGCCATTTTGAGCTAGCTTCCTCATCTGTAATCCAGACACTTATATGTCTAACTGAGTAATTAACAATTTGAACCGTACATTATGATCTCCCCAGGAGTATTAAACCTCCACTTCTACCCTTTGCATCTACCACAAAACACCCCTCATACCCCATCCTTCACTTCAATTTGCTAAACTGGTAGCACATAATTTTGTCTCCATTAAGAAAGCAAAGTTGGGTCTCTTTTCCTTCACCATTAGGAAAGGGTCTTGAACTGTCTGAGGGTTCTCAAGCCCTCGGAAGTCCTAATTTAAGAGAATCATTGGGCTTGGTAGGGCTGACTAGCAGGCACAACCAATTCAAAATTTGTTTTCTCAGCAGCATTTTCACAAATAGTTCTTGCTTGATTTGCATTATTGTGTCTACGTATAGAGTTCTCATCCTCTTCACATGACTTTTTAACATTGAGACATCTTGTACCATCACTTGATCCCTTGCCTTTTCCTCTTGCTCGACTTTTCCAGCTTTGACTTTGTTGACCATTATTAAGACAAAACCCCCGTTCTATATTATCTGCCTCAACACACTACTCCTCACAGTACCTCTTATTTTCAGCATACCCGACTTCAGTTGTGACTTCCAGCCCAACATCAACATTCTCACTTTGAATTGGGCCTACTTTCATTAAGCCCACCACCACATCCTATTTATTATTAATAAAATTATCACATGGATATTCTTTGCTGAAATCATTCAACTTGCTTTGGTAAGAATCCGGTTCCCCCGTATTTTCTCCACCCGCACTATCCTGCTCAGCCATATCTTTATCCTTATTGAAATTCAAATTCTCGTAACATGCTCCCCTCTCCACATCTTTCCTTTTATCCACCGCCTCCCCAGACGTCGTTGGTGCTACTCTGGTGCCAATGACCTGCATTGGGGATGGTGACTTCCAATAAGTCTCTACTGATTCTTTTTCATTTTTGTTATAGCTCCCACCTATATGTTTGTTGGGAAACTTCTTCTGTGTAGCTTCTACTCGTAACCAAGAGCCAAATTGAGACTTTAACCCTGCTTCCAATGGGGGCTTCCATCCATCACTAGGGCATACAATCGATGCATGCACAATTCGTCCACAGTTAAAACATATTTTAGGGAGTTTTTCATACCTCAGAGGAATCCACACTCGATTACCCTGCTCATTGACATGAATGCATCCTCATGCAATCGCCTTAGCATGACATAATTCCACTTTCAGCCGAAGAAATCTCCCCCAACGCACACCATCTTCAGGGACATCAACTTCGAGGAGTTTTCCGATCGAATTACCAATAAGTGTGATCTACATTCCTTATTCATAAATGCCATTGGAAAATGATGAAGTTGCACCCACAATTGTTCATGATCAAAACTCATCATTTGCGGCTGAGTGTAACCATCAAAAGGCTTCAGAACAAGCATATAGTTATTGAATAGCCATGGTCGCCCCAATCAATTTCTGTTTATCAGCTTCCATATCAAACGTAATGAAAAAATTATTCTGTTGATATTCTATGAAGGATGCCGCTTTTCTAATTTTCCATACTTTCCCCATGGTCGAACTGAAAACATCTCTTCTTATACCTCTTTCCGACCACCTTCCCGACCACACTTCGTTCCCCTTTCCTCTTTTCCTCTTCTGGGACTTCACCATCCAACACAATCGTTTCACTCTCTTCCTCCGTTAATCTCATATTCTCCCACTTTTCTTCAAGTTCTTCCATCCTGTCACCACTCAGATCACCACCACATTTAACTTGGAAAGGTTGTTGAATAAAACATTTGTCACCTATGACATATAATTAATGGGCTCGACCCTGTATCTACGAGAAGGTGAAATATCACATAATCATATTTGTAGCCTCTTGTAAAGTAAACCCAATTTTAAGCATAAATAAAATAATATGTATTTATAAAAAATTATACACGGGTATTTATGTCAATTTAAAATCGATCTCGTTTTCTCAATTAAAGGGATAGAAAATTTTAAAGTATCTAATTCCTTCTAGATTATTTTTCACTCTATCCAATGACTTTTTGTTGTCTATTTTCCATCATGTTTTGAATTGCCTTAAAACTTTCCCACCATTCACTAAGATTTCTTCCCCATCTCTACTGTTTGTTGATCATTTCTCCATGTTCAAATTCCATGTAAATGTTGTCATCCTCCTCACATACAATTTGAGTGTTGCGAATTAAAGTTTTGATAAATGTCGGAGTGTAAATTGGATTTGGATTACATATGATTTTCTATCCAAATCATAGAGACACAAAATGAGTCCTATAGTATTTATTGAACATTTAATTTATTCATGATCATTTTATATCTTTATCTTTCTCCCGCTCTAAATTTTAGAATTTAATTTAAAAATATAGAAAATATAAATTCAGTTCAGCAAGTTATCAAGTCAAAATTAATTCCTAATTTATAGTTGTTTGCTAAAATGTGAAAATTATACACGGCTAGAGGTGAAGCCCAGCTTGTCGCATTGAAGCCCATTTGCAGTACCGAAAACAAAATGTTGGCTGAAATGTTAAAAGCCCAACTTGTCGCAAAAAAGCCCATATGCAGTACCCAGGGACCTTGGATAAATTTCGGGAGTTGTGTTTCGGCTTTTATCTAATGTTCAATGTATGTATTGTAGCACCTTTCGGCTGGGATCATTTGTCCGCTTTTAGACGTGCGTGAGTAAAGACGAATTTGGTTTCAACGTCCCCCCGACGTAACAGATATAATGATGATGTCACTAAAAAGAGTCTTGAACTTGAAAAATGATAGTCTTATAACTATTTTATAATTCTATATAAAACAGAGGGCAGTTTTGTAATATTAAAATTTATTTTTAATAGAGTGGCACGAGGTCATCAAGAGTAATGATATACTACATACAATTATTTTACAACTATTTTACAAATCATTTTCAAACAATCATTGAAATCATGTCAGCCAATTAAAAATATGCCAAAAAAATAATAATAATCTGCACTTAGAGAAAATAACAATGATAGTGATTTAGCTTTTATATAGTCGTTGATAATTTCAACTTTTATGATGCGGTGTCCCCATGCGCATTTATAATTTAACTAAGACTTTCAAAGAGCAGGTTTGAAGGTTGAGATGAGAATTTTATATTTTATTTGAGAACTTAAAATATTATGTTTTAGTATTATTATTATCTTGAAATTTGAAAAAGGTGAATTGAAATTTGAAAAAGTTGAATTTTTTTATTATATTTTGTATGAAGATTTGAAAAATGTATAATGATAAGATAAGATGAGAATTTTGTGTCTCATCTCATCCCCCAAACCTGCCTAAGGTTATCTAACACGCATAAAAAACTTCATACATTTCCAACTATTGCTCGTTAAGGAGATTAATATGTCAATTAAGTTATTCCTAATGAAATCATGTTAGTTAATTAAAAATAAAATTTAATATTATAAAACTACCCTTTGGTAGAGTTATAAATAGTTGTAAGATATTTGTAAGGTTATTATTTTCGAAATTAGTTATTTGAAAATGACTTGAAAAATAGTTGTAAGATATATAGGTGAACTTATTCCATATATCATTTGTGGAGACCAATAAGTAATTGTATAGGATGGAGGGATCATTTTAATACAGAGTCCTTAACCCTAAAGATCTTTATGGAACCTTTTTCAACTTCAGGATCTGTTTGGAAAAATATCAAATTCAAAGGACGTGTACAATAAATTTTTCAAAAAAGAAATTACTAAACTTTAATTATGAAATTGTGGTACAAGATCCATATATAAGATAGGTACGTACTTTTACAAGCGAATACGCCGAAATAAAAATAAAAACAAGAACAAAAAAAAAAAAGATAATTTAATATACGCATATATAATCCTTGTGCATGAACATCATTAAGAAACTGATCCTTGGCAATATTGTAGCTATTTAACATATACTCAAATGATCATTCATATGCTGACGAAGGAAGGCGTGGAGTGAGATGGACTTCAAGTGGGGTGGTTTTCAGGGATGTAAGTCCGACCTTCTCAGTCATGTCTACTGGTTCATCTGCTGGTACTGTCGTAATCTCAAAGGCATGCAAGAAGTTAGCAAGTGTGAGCTGCATAACTTGTAGTGCAAACGAGATTCCTGGACAAACTCTCCTCCCGCTACCAAATGGTATAAACTCAAAATGCTGGCCCTTAAAGTCAACATCTTTGTGGGTTGTAAGAAACCTTTCTGGGCGAAATTCGGTTGGATCTGACCACACTTGGGGATCTCTATGAATCTTTGATAGATTAACAAGAAGACGAGTGCCCGCTGGGATGTGGTAACCAGCCAAAGTGCAATCCTCAAGGGACTCGTGCGGCACAGAAAGTGGCCCAGCAGGATATAAACGCATTGTTTCTTTGATGACAGCTTGAAGATAGACTAGGTTTTTCACATCTGATTCCATCACTAACCTATCTCTACCAACCTGGAGGTCTAATTCTAGTTGGGCTTTCTTAAGAGCCTCTCGGTTATTAAGAAGTAGACAGAGTGCCCATGTCATTGTCACCGTTGTTGTATCTGTACCAGCTAAGATGAGGGTCTGCAAAAGTCCCAGCATGTATGTATATGTTACTTATAATTTGACCATAAACTTAAAAAGAACTAAACGAAAGTATTCCCCTCAAAAGATTAAAAAAAAAAAAAGTGCATTAGTGCCAATGATAAATACTTGCAATTTCGGCCTCTCACTTTTGAGGTTTGTTTTGTTTTTTTTTTCCAAATTCATTGAAAATTTGGGGAGGATACTCTCTGTAGTTACCATAACAAGAGAGCTGGATTCTTTTTGAAGATGTGAAAAAATTCTCTGATTGTATGTTAAACTCTAGTGGATAATTAAAAGAAGAAGGAAAAAAAAGGATACTCGTGATCAGTCTACTTCAATAAATATAAAGCAAAGCAATCTTAGTACCCTACATCAGCTTAAATAGGGTTATCAAAAGCATACCAGACAAGTAGCCTTGGTGATTGTATCACCATCATAACTGGAAATCTCCTCACTGTCATCGACAATAGACAACATCACATCCATAAAGTCTTGATGTTCCTTCTTTACCTCCCCATAAATTCTTCTTTGCTTGTGTTCTTCTAGCCATCCTTCGAGCTCATGATCTAATTTTTTTGCTATTTTCTTCATTGCCTTCTCGTAGCCACCCAAGTCCAACCATCTTAGATATGGAAGTACATCTGATGCTACAAATGTCCCAGTCAGCACAAAGAAATCTCTCATCGCATTTCGAGATTGATCATTTCCTTCATTCTCATCCTTGGTTACAGCCCAAGCTAATCGTTTCTTTATAACCATCATAAACACAATGTTTAGGGTTACATAGCCAAACCATCTTCTCATCTCCACTAATGCGTTGTTGTTCTTGGGCAACAACTCATAGATCTCTTTTATGGCCGTGTTTACCTCTGACTCTCGGATGTGTTTGAACATCTCGATACGGTGATTTGAGAGGACCTCAAGAGTGACTATTCTTCGAACATGACGCCAATAGGAACCATATGGGCTGAAACCGAACATGGCATAGTTGTAACCCATGAGTTCTATCGCCAAAGCTTTTGGACGGCTGGCAAAGACTTTATCGTTGGTAGTGAAACACTCATTAGCCATCTTTGAACTGCTTACTACTATAGCTCTACGCATGCCCAACTTGATACTGAAGATTGGTCCGTTCTTGTCGGCCATGTCACCTAGGATTATATGGGCAGGTTGCGTCCCTCCTAATAGGTGGAGGTGGCCGATTATAGGCCATGCACCACCTGCTTTTGGTGGGAGTATCTTTTGGGGGGCAGCTTTTTGAGTTCTCCTCCATATCCAAAATAGAAATAAGAAAAAGAGCAATAGGGCAAGTATGATGGCCATAAAAGCAATGAAAGAAAAGAATCCGAAAAGCATGGTTGCTTTGGTTGTCGATGGGGGTTTATAGAGATAAGGGCATGCATCCTTTTTAAGTCATTTGTGTAGGCCAAGGTCGACAAACACCGTTTCCAAAAAAGAAAATTCCGAAAAGGTTCCAGATAATGTTTGATTGGTAGCCAATGTTTGGCTTACAGCCTTACACGATGAATTATTGTTCAAAAACGCAAAGAATGGTGATTGACATGACATTACTAGTTAATGGGGCCAATCTTTGACAATAGTACGGTAGGCTGGTCTAGCAAGTTGCACGGAAGAGACATCATAGCCCACTTGCACATCGCTTTCTTAGATTTCCATTATTCTGAAGCTCGTGAATTTAAGAAGTGTTTCTCTTAATTATATTTTATTATAATAATTTTTTAAATTATTATATAAAATATAATAAATATTTTAATATTTTAAAATTTCAATTCAATTTTTTTAATTTTTAAAATAATAATAATATTAAAAAAATAATATTTTAAAATTATTTTATCTAATCTAGAGAGATGGAAGCAGCCAAAAGCCTGCAATAAATAGGAAGCAATTCCGAGCCTAGAGAGAGTTGCAATAAATAGAAGCGACCATCAAAAGATGGAAGCGGATATTTTGAGACACTGATCTTGCTGTCATGAAGGGAAGAAAGTGTACGTAATTAGCTCTCGCATTAGCACATTTAACAAAAAATATCAAACGCACTTTTTAATTTATTTAAAATAAAAAATGTTTTAACATGTAACATTAAAACAATTTAATTTTTTTATTAAAAATTTTTAAAACTATTTAAACATTTTTTAAAATTATTACTGCAATTCCAAACCCTAAGTCTAAAGTCTAAACTTTAAAAATCATTATATGTGGTTGTATATATAGTCAACACTTGAAATAAATCGTATAAATTAAGATCTTAAATCGCCGCCATTATTTTCATATAGTCGACACTTGAAGTGACTTTTCTCATAGATTATTTTTGTTAGGAAAAGTCTCATAAATCGTCGTCATTAACTTTTTCTAACGATTTATACCTCGCTATATGTTCGTCGGTATTATTTCTCCACTTCTAATCTGTCCCAACGAAAGTAAAAAATTGCTGCTAAAAGGTTTTCTTTTCGGTGATTGTTTTTGGCCGCAAATTCCAAAGAAAATGCTACAAATACTCATTCGATTTGCCTATTAAATTGTTGGAAGAATTTTTTGAGGCGAATCATAGTGGTCGCAAAATTTAATAAATTGCCGCTAATGATCAGATATATTCGAATTGCCTAATAAAATCGCTGGAAAAACTTTTTGCAGCAAATAGTAGTCACTGTAAATACTATGAAATCGCCAGTAAAAAGCATTTCTAACAATATAAGATCGCCATAAATAAGTTTAATATACGAAAAAAATATTTCCAGCGAATTTTACTCGCCGGAAAAGATATTTCACAAAATAAAATAAAAATTCAGAAAATTAATTCTGATGAACTATAGTCAAGCTATACTTCATATTAGAGACCATTATATATAATATATGTATATATAATTGTAAGATAAAATTAGTATATGAACTAAGCCGTAAAACTAGAAATTTCATGCACCGATCAAAAATACTCCTTAGTGAAAGAAAAAACTAAAAAATATTGAAATCAGATCTACAAGTGATAGTGAAGAGACAATAGAAGCCTACCGAGTCGTCTTCAGATTGTGTAACGTAATCTTCATCCATATCCGCAGTTTTGAATAATTATGAAGTGGTAGCAACTAGTTTTCAACACAAGGTTCCAAAATTTCCATATTAAGTAAATCACCATTTGAACTAACCTACTAAGATACATCACCTACATGCAAAAATAAATTATTGTAGGAGGAATCATGACATCACTTGTTCATGAGTATTCCACTAGCATGAAGATCGCGTCCAGCTTTACTTTAGCAATGCCATAAATCAACCTCCATCCCATTCATGGAAGTGTGTTGTTGCTATCTTTTTAGGTGCTAGACGTGAGCTAAGAGAGGGGAAAATGATGGAGTTTTTTTTTTTTTTTTTGAAACATAAGTAATTTCCATTCATCTAATCCAGTGGAAAACAAGAGGGAAGAACCCCCATAGTTACAATATCATCATGGATGGAAAGAGCTTCTTTTGCTAACAAGTGAGCCATTGTATTGCCATTTCTCCTAACATGAGAAACCTCCCACTTGGCAAAATTTTGAAGGATCAGTTTTGCCTCACTAACATACATACTGACACTATTACACCCTTCTATATCACTTCGTAGTGCATTGATGACCTGCAAAGAATCGCCTTCAACAACAACTTGGGATAGGCCAAGTTCCACTCCAAACTGAACAGCTTTGAGAGCTCCAAAGGCCTCTGCTAGAAGTGGATCGGGGAAGAGGATTTTGTTAGTCTGCTTGGTAGCAATGGTATAACCAATGCTGTCCCGAACAGTTACTCCCACTCCAATTACACCATTTACTTTGTCTACTGCACTGTCCCAATTTAGCTTGATCCAGTTTGATGGAGGAGCCTGCCAATCCTCTACTTGTGTATTAGTTTGCCCTCGAGCCAATCTTGATTCCTCCTCAACCAACATATCCAATGTTCCTCTCGCTTCCCTCACTACTGCATTCGGGTGTGCAAAGGTGCCTTCAAAGAGGAATTTGTTTCTTCTCCACCAGATCTTCCTGGCCACTACTGCAAACTCTTGGATGATTCTACTGTCCATAGCCTGAAGTAAGTCTTCTAGTAGTTGGATCATGGTCACGTGAGGTTGATGGCATTTTTGTAAGCTTTTTGAGCATTGGCTCCAAACATCTTTAGCTGATTCACATCTCCATAGTGCATGAGCTGAGTCTTCTGCCTCCAAGTAACATATTGGACAGAGAGGGTTCTCAACTAATCTCTTCTTATAAAGATTTGAATTAGTTGGAAGGGCCTCGAGACATGATCTCCACAGTAGTACTTTGTCCCCGGGTTGCACTTTTAATTGCCATAGCTGTTTCCAGACTTCTGTGGAAGAGGAACTACTTGATGCTTGACTGGACTGGAAGTGAGTTCTCTCTATCTCCTTGTGGTACGCACTTCTGACTGAGAACCTACCATCTTTTGTGCCTTGCCATACTAGCTTGTCTCTGCTGTTAAGAAGGCTGATGGGAGTTTTAAGGATAATCTCAGCTTCTCTTTGGTTAAATAGCGGTCTCACCATAGTACTCCTCCATTGCTTGGTGTGAGGGTCAATTAGGCTAGAGACAGGTGCATTAATTTCCAACCCACTGGCATTGCTTTGAGCTCTGCTGGGATTTGGATAGAGGATCCATTTATTCTTCCAGATTTTCACTTGATTCCCATTTCCTATTCTCCAATATGACCCTGCTTCAATCAGTGATCTTGCTGACAGAAAGCTTCTCCATATATATGAGGGTTTCGCACCTAGCTTTGCTTCTAGAAAAGTGGATTTAGGGAAGTACTTGGCCTTCATTACCTGAGCAGCCAAAGAGTCTGGATGTTGGATTAGTCTCCAGCACTGTTTTGCTAGCATAGCTATGTTAGAGGCCTCAAAGTCTCGAAATCCCATCCCCCTACAGCTTTTGCTCTTCCCATCCTCTTCCAAGATATCCAGTGAATTTTGTTCTCATTGTTTTGATGTCCCCACCAAAAGTTGTTAATCACAGTGTTGATATCTTTGAGCAAGGTTTTGGGCAACTTGAAAACAACCATTGTGTATGTTGGAAGTGCCTGAAGCACAGCTTTGATGAAGACCTCCTTCCCAGCTTGTGATAGTAATTTCACTCTGTGATTGCTGATTTTTGATCTAATATTGTCTAGGATGCCTTTAAAGGTCATGTACTTGAGCCTTCCCACCACTGAAGGTAATCCCAAATATTTCTCATAAGTCGAGCTATGTCTCAAACCAGCAATGGACAGAATATACTACTGTGTGATTCTGGCTGTGTTCTTGCTGAAAATTATAGAAGTTTTTTCCAGATTGAGCCTTTGGCCTGAGCATGATTCATACTTCCTCAGCAGTCCAAAAAGTCTGCCCCATTCTATAGCATTTGCCTTGCAAAATAGGAGACAATCATCAGCAAAAAATAGATGTGAGACTCTTACTTGGCCTCTAGCAATAGGTACCCCATGTATCCAACCCTCACCTTCAGCTTTTTTCAGAAGACAACTAAGGGCCTCAGCACACATAATAAAAAGATAAGGTGATAGAGGATCACCTTGTCTTATCCCTCTAGAAGGATGAAAATGTTCTTGAGGTTTTCCATTAACTAGAAGGGCATATGAAACAGTTTCAATGCAATTCATCACTAAGTCTATCCATTTACTACAGAAGCCCATTCTGCACATCACAGCTTTGATGAATCTCCACTCTAGCCTATCGTAGGCTTTACTCATATCGAGTTTCAGAGCCATATACCCCTCCTTGCCTGTCATTTTAGATTTCATCGTATGCAAGGCTTCAAAAGCCACTATTACATTGTCAGTGATGAGTCTATTTGGTACAAATGCAGACTGGGATTTGAAAATGATGAGAGGCAAGATTGATTTAAGCCTGTTTGCTATCATTTTAGATATAATCTTATAAATTACATTGCACAGGGAAATGGGTCTGAATTCAGTGACTTTGGTGGGGTTTCTTTTCTTGGGAATTAGAGCAATGAAGGTGTTGTTCACATCTGAGATGTTACCATTAGAGTTCAGCACCTGCAATATGCCTTCACTAACCTGTTTGCCAATGAGGGGCCATTGCTTCTGATAAAAAATGGCAGGAAATCCATCCGGGCCAGGAGAGCTGAGGCCCTCCATTTGAAATAGGGCTTCTTCAATTTCTTGTTGAGTGTAAACCCTTGTGATAGTGGCATTCATTTCCTTTGTGACTCGGGGCTCCATAGAATTCAGAACTTCAGAGAAGTCTCCTGGTGAAGATGTTGAGAAAAGGCTTTTAAAGTAATCTTGGAAGAGTGAACTTATGCCTTCTGTGGTATACACTTCCTGCCCTTCTTCATTCACTAACTTTTTGATGTTGTTGTTTCTTCTTCTAAATGAAGCACTTTGGTGAAAGAATCTGGTATTTCTGTCACCTTCTCTCAACCACTTCTGCTTAGCTCTTTGCTTCCATCTGAGATTATCTTCCTCCAACTGGTTGATTATAGCCTTCTGAATCTGCTTAACTTGCTCATTAAGGTGGCCCTTGTTCTTTTTTTGAAGGTCATCCAAAAGTGTCATATTCTTTGATAATTGTTGTTGAGAGTTGCCCTTCATTCTTTTATCCCATTGCAGAAGTTTTTGTTTGCATTTGTTTAGCCCCTCTTTAAGAGCAGTCACTTTGTTCCCTGAGTCTTTGTTGTTTCGCCAGATTTCCTCCATCAGGTGTTGATAACCATCTCTCATGGCCCAATGTGCTTCAAATCGAAATGGTCTGTCTCTATGGGTCCTATGATCCTGACTCCCCTCAAACCTGACAAGCAGTGGGCAATGGTCTGAACACAGGGTAGAAAGGGTGCAAACATTTGAATATGGGTAGCTCTCACTCCAAATGGAATTGCAAAAGGCTCTGTCCAATCTTTCTTTGGTGAAGGCTCCACCACTTCTTCCATTATTCCAAGTGAATTTGTTACCTATCAAGTCCATATCACATAGACCACAAGCATCAACCGCAGCTCTAAATTCATCAATTTGATTTTTGGGTCTTAAGGCTCCTCCCCATTTTTCATTAAAATTGAGTATTTCATTAAAGTCCCCAACACACACCCACCCTATTAGACTTCCTGGATTAATAGCTTAGAGAAGCTGCCAGTTTTCCTTCCTTCTACTAGTATTAGGATTGCCATAAAATCCAGTCAGTAACCACTCCTTTCCCCCCTTAACCCCCTTCACCATAAGGGAGATATGGTGCTGAGTGTAAGTGTGCACTTCGGCTTCCACTTCATCTCTCCAGAGGAATGCAAGACCACCCTTCCTGCCCTTACAGTCAATTACAAAGCTGTTATCTAACTTAAGACTCTTCTTGAGGCTTTCAATTCTGTTTCTACTGCACTTTGTTTCCATAAGGAACACAAATGCTGGGGACTTTTTAAGCACCAGAAGGTGCAATTCATGAACTGTCTGGGGGTTCCCAAGCCCCCGACAGTTCCAACTGAGGCAATTCATTTGTCTTGGTGGGGCTGTTCCACAGCCTCCACCATTTCAAGTTAAGGATAGACCAGTTGGTCATCTTTTTCAGTTTTAACCTTTTTTGTTAAGAACTGATCCACACTAGCTAGTGGGCGACTTCTGTTTCTTTTGTTACCTGTATGGAAAGCTGGTGCAGACCCTTTATCCAATGAGCCTCTCCCTATGCATATGTCTCGTGCCCTCCTCTTCCAGCTGGCAGTTTTCTTGACTTTATCAAGAGCTTTAACTTGGTTGGAAACATACTGGTTAAAGTCCTGAACTTGTTGCAAGAGGTCAGTCGAGGTTTCTGTGCTCCTTGAAGTTCTTCTGTCAGAGTTGATGTCACATCTGGTCTCTTTAGAAACAGTCTTTCCCTTACTTACTCCTGACTCCACCACTCCCAACTTCTCCCTATTCTCCACGTCTTGGCCTAAAAGTGCAGTATTTGGGTGTTTTAGTCTTCCCTTTTCTCTGTCATCAGCTTGAGGCTTTGACTTTAGCATGTCCCCTAGTACCTGCTCCTTTCCTTTCCCTTCACCTTTTCCCTCGATAGTATCAGTTTTCTTTGAGAGTTCCTGACACCTTTCCATGAATTCTGCTTTGCTACTGTTGTCTTCCTCCTTGGCCTCTTTCCCCTTCCACCATGACCATGGTTCAGGCTTGGTTGAACGATCAAGGCTTTCACCATATTTCTTGAAAAGCAGCTCATTCTCCCTTACTATAGGTGCCCTTAACCATGCCCCATATTGGCTCTTCCCTTCCCTGCCCTCTTGGTTTGAGCATAAGTTCTTAACATGTCTGATCACTCCACATTTGAAGCAGAGGGAAGGCAGTCTCTCATACTTGAAATACACCTATGTTTTCTTCCCATCAACATTAATAAACAGACCCCTTAGGAGAGTTTTGGTGATATCAAGTTCCACCCTTATTCTCAAGAACTTGCCCCACCCAATGCCTCTGTCATCTACATGGACTTTGATAAACCTTCCCAAGCTGTTTCCTATCTGGATTCCAACCTCTTGATTCATGCAGTCGAATGTCAGGTTGTAGACTTGTATCCAGAATTCCTCTTTGCTGAAGCTTACTTCATTAATGGACACTGACCCGTTGAAAGGCTGAATGCATAAAAGCCACCTATCAAAAGACCACGGCCTGCCATTGATCACCCTGTCCAAATCCTTTTTACTTTGGAACTCAATCAGATACTTATTAGTCCCAACTTCTGAGAACTGGAGCCAGCTATCACATTTCCATATTTTTGACATACTGCTCTTGAAAGCTTCCCTGTTGATGAATTTCTCTGCCACTATCATAACCAGTAGGCAGAAGTGGTTTGTTCTCATTGTAGTTATTGTTGGCTGGAGAGCAACCCCTTCTTTTTCTTCCTTTGTGAGAGTTAATCTCTCCCACTGCTTTGACATTTCCTCCTCCATGCTCGTCACACTCAGACCAGCAAAAGCTAGCCTCAGACTCACTCTAGCTAGAGAGAAAACTCACTCCCAAGTGAGACTCCCCTGCAGAATGGAGTTTTAATCTACACTGAACTTAGTCTTCTTACAAATGAAATTTAAGCCAAAGTTCCAGCCTTGTAGAGTGAAGATATAAGCTAAAAATGAAGGGGAAACTGCTGCAGCACAAATAGAACACATCACAAATTTCCTGATGTACTTTGAGCTCTAACAAGTTGGTTTAATCCTATTTACAGATCATATTTTCCTTCCTTATGATTATCCACTCAAATACACAAGATATAGAAGAAATATGTGAGAAAAGGAAGGTGAAACTCGCAACATAAATTCTGGACAGCAGCAGATATTCAAAGAAAAGCTAAACATGGTTGTTGTTGTGTGTATTGTGCAGGCTGCTGCTCTTGCCTATTACTTGAATTTCCACAAAAACAGAATACATAGATTATTTACCTCAGACTGTAGCAGTTGAGATTCAATAAATTTTCTGTAGGTCTCCAATGGAACAGAATAGAAGAGGCACTCTTGCCAGTTGATAAACAGATCAGAAGCTACAAGATACATCACTCAAACTGAACACATCCAAGCTTGCATCATATCCAAGTACTAAAGGACAAAACATCTAAAACTTAAGTAGTTTACATGCCTTTTAAAGGTAGTTACAAGGATCAGATCTATATTATTGGAACAGGAAATTGAAAACTACATGTTATTGTGACACAACCTACACTGAACAATTATTAAGGCTCTTAGTAGTTTAAAAGTAAAGTGGTCTTCAATGGCCATCAAACATAGTTTTGTTTGGTTATGTGAAAGAGGACCAAACATGAGAGATTGGCCTCTAATACCAAGTAGACACATCCAATGAAGCTCCTTTCACATGATTCCAAGTGTAAATCCCCAAATACTGTTGCATTACAAGCTTATATTATCAAAGCCTAGCTGATGCTTCCTGTTGTTCTACCCAACTCGATCTAGCTCATGGCCAACTAAAAAGTAGTACATTTTGACATTGCAACAGTATTCTCGTCTTCTACATTATACTCTAGCCAAAACATTTCCCTAGTTTAGCTTATAAAGCTATTGATCATCTATGGCATATGTAACTCCTAGGCTCCTAAATCGATTGATAGATATATACATAGAATCCCATGCCATGCCTCCCATCGCATTAAACAAGACCTGTTGATAGATATATATAACAATACAGCGGTTCCTTAGTTTTGTTGACAAGACCTACATGCACCTCTTTCACTTTGAATCATGCAAAAAAAGAAACAAATACATAGATAATAAATTACAAATAGCTAAATAGAAAGCTGTTATTGGTTCAGCAATGGAGAGACATCTCAACAATCATACAATATCCCTTTGTTATAAGCTTTTTGGATTCGTAACAGATAAAAGTGAGTAAAAAATATAATATATATCTGAAAACCTAGCTAGGCTCTTTTTTCATGCATATGTTTTGAAAAGGTCATAATGAGTAATTAATTGAAGTGCTATTCGTAAAGGAAAAATGGATTTGATGTGTAACACGGGGATGGGTTGCCCAGACACTAAGACTCGCTTTACCTCTTGTACATGTTTTTTCTTTTAAAGGGAATATTGACTGATTAAGAAAGATGATTAGCCATTATTTGCCTGCTAATTAAAAAACAGATTTTGGATGATTGCCTTATTGATCACTTGGTGTGTAAGGAACCTATTTTCTTTGTAATTAGCACAATGAAAGGATAAGTTGTACGTGCTCCATATATATTATTAAAAACAAGCTGGAATAATAAAAACTAGTTCTTATTTATTTTTTTCTGTGATGATCAGAGACTGAGACAAACTAATAGATAATACAAAATAAATGCAAAACAAATCAGTACTTAGCACATTAAAGAAGATGCACAGGTGATTAATTGGCCACCTTATGCCAATCACTATCAATATTAGGAAGACCAGTTTTAATAAAACACCAGTCATGAGATGGAGAAAGGAACATTCTATATGTAACGCCCCGTCCCCAAGGGTCCAGAGAGTTAACTCATATAACTTGATAATCAATTCTAACAAGACTAGAATACTTCCAAATTCAAGAATATATATTTTCTCAAACCTCAAATCAAACGTAAATACTTCAATTAAATAAACCATATGAACTCATCTATCCAATTTTCAATCCAACAACTCAAATAAAACCAACTCTTCTTCATATCTCAAATAACAAACTAGAAATAATGAAACATTAACATAAGTCTCCATAAACTGTCTAAATCCGTTGAAGCAAACTTAAGAAATATAAATAACTTCTAACATCAACACTAATACCACGAGATACCCAACAACCATTCACTACTAATCTTCTCCATAAACTCTAATACTGATCCTCAGTTGAACCATCAATGTCATCTGAAATATTATGGATATAAGGGGGTGAGTTATCAACAACTCAGTAAGCAGAGAGCATATACTAGCATGTAAACATGAGCATTTATAACATTTG
The DNA here is from genome assembly GCF_001411555.2 of Juglans regia. Classification (NCBI taxonomy): domain Eukaryota; kingdom Viridiplantae; phylum Streptophyta; class Magnoliopsida; order Fagales; family Juglandaceae; genus Juglans; species Juglans regia. Next base: position 11,005,006 of record NC_049906.1, on the reverse strand, counting down.
ATAAGCAGAACAAAACATTTACTTTCAGAATGCAGAAACAAAACTTTGTACAAAAGCATTAGAGGGAAATTTCCAGAAAAATAAACTTATTCCAAAAAGAAAATCTGTTGGCATTTCCAAACTGAAACATTATAATTAAATCATCTCTTAGCATCACATCGAGACAATACTATATTTAACCCCCGTGGTGGGGTTATAACCCACCATTATACCCGTGGTTGGGCCATATTCCATGTTTCACCCCCGTGGTAGGGTTATAAACCACCATTATACCCGTGTCTGGGTCATATTCCATGTTTCACCCCCGTGGTAGGGTTATAAACCACCATTATACCCATGGCTGGGCCTTAACAGAAACAGAACAGATTTCATTGAAAATCCGATTACAATCATATACAGAATCAGAACTTCATGCCAAGGTTTTCAGATGACTCATCATATCAAAACAAAATACTTAATTGCTTTAGATCACTTCACATGTTCGACTAAACAGAATCAACATATTTTCATTGGCTCATAACAAAACTTTTAAAATTTCTTATTCGCTCTTTTGCATAGTTCAGAAATAAAGTGCATAAAACTAACTCATGTCTACACCAATCATGATAGAAAAACACTTTCTCTTATATTGAATTTATGCATATGCAGAATAAACATCTGAGGTTGTTTTCAGATCATTTCTTTTCAAAAAACAAACATGTTTATTTTCAAAGTCAACATCATTTTATTTCTTTTATGCAAAACTAGTATATGAACCCCACTTACCTGGACAACTTAGCTTTTCAGAATTTTCCTAAAAAAATGTCGAGTCGAATATAAATCGTCACCTATAAAAATAATCACATAATTTCTATAAGTTTTCAACCAATCACGGATTTCGATATTTAATACTAAACTTCTAAAATAACCTATTTTAATATCTCATAACTTAAAACCCTCGTAATCCCAAAATATATCATCACTTCCTAAAAATCTCCAATATTCACCATGACCATCGTCAAACTCAAAAAACCAATATTCAAACCCGAAACAGCCAACAAATTTCATAGCATAAACCAATCTCACACAAACAACTCCATCATCAATTCCAACCGACCCCCCTTATTCCTCGGACTCAGTCCGACACAACCAACAAATTCACAGTAAATATGAATTAGCGTAGAAATACATTTAAATCTCAAAAGTTCTTTGGGAAAAATACTTACAATGCTATAATATAATTTTTGAAGGATCACGGAGGTGCTAGAAGCAGCAACGCAGTAACAAAACAGTGCGAAATGCATTGTGGCCGTGGGTCTCAGAAACCCACTTTTGAACGGGTGTAAACGAAGACCCGAGATTGATGGGGTAGGGCCTAGGGATGTCGGTGAAGTTAGTGGTGGTGGTGGTTGGCCGTGGGTGGCAGCGTGGGCGGCGGTTGAAGGCCAAAAAGCACGAATCGGAGATGGAGATAGATGGGCTTCACCGGTGACAGATCGGAGCCAAGGATGGGTGCATTAGGTTGCTAGGAGGTCGATGATGAAGTGGTGAATAGATGGTGGCCGATGGTGGCGTGACGGCGGCACACGAGCACAAGGAACACCGCGGCATAGTGTTGCGCGTGGGGGCAAACGGCGACGCGAGAGGGGTTGAGATTGGAGGGAGGTGGTTGCCGAAGGGTGGGGAAGGCCGTGGGCTGGGCGGTGTCACCAGACGGAGGCGCATGGCGGCGGGCTGGGGGAGAGGAGGATCGGACGGAGAGAGAGAGAGGGGCTGGGTCACGCGCGGGAGGGAGCAGTTCCGGAAAAGGAAAAGAAAAAAAAAAGAAGAAGAAAAAGAGAAAAGAGAAAAAGAAAGTGGAAAAGAAAAATGAAGGGAAATAAATGAGGTCTAAAACTCACAACTTGAGTCACAAAATTTCAACGAAAAATTATTTCAACACAACAATTTTAAATAAAATAAATTTAAACACAGTGACTAAGTAAAATAAAATAATTAAATCCAACAATACAATAATTTTAAAACCCACAAACTAATTTAAATTAAGAGAAATTTAAATGCATAACAATTATTAATATTAAGGAAATATGTCAAATTTAATTTTCACAAATTAAAAATCATAAAAAAAAATAAACCCACTAAAATCTGAAAATTTAAAACAAGATAATCAAATTTTAAATTAATAACAAATAATCCTTCAATTAAAAAAAATACACTAAAAAAAAAGACGGGGTGTTACACTATAATTAATTGGCACAACTTATATTGCGTTCTTTTTCTTTTGCTCCGTATTCAACACAAATGTTTTATAAATAGGTTGATTAGTACCATCACCTCTTTTTTTCTTCACCAACCTGCACTATATAATATGATCTCTGATCAATTAAAATATCACTATTGACTCTGAAACAAAAATGCATATTTCGACCCATGATCAAAAGCTAGAGATGATCAGAAGCTACAAAATAAAAAAAAATCAATGGATATATAGGACAATATTTTCATAAGTCTTGTGGCCATAACTTACAGAGATGAGAGAAACAGAGAGATGAGGGAGAGATCGAGGGGTATCAAGGCTGGAAGAGGGAGAAACTCAAAGGGGGGACGTGAGAGAGATTCTTGCATGGCTGAGAGGAAATCGACGCCGGTGGTTGGGCTTGCGCCGGCGCACGACGGCAAGGAAGGGGAGAAAACAGAGAAATAGAGAGGGAGTAGAGTAAGGGTTGGGGCGCAACGGGGGACAGAGAGAAAGGAGAGGGAGAGGGATGAGGGGTTCGACGACGACGTCGTGGTGCTGACGACGACGGTAGTGCATGTAACACCCAGACCCAGCCAAGCGCCATTTTTTAAATATCTTTTGGCCAATGCGTATGAAAAACCCAATTGAGTGTTCGAGTATTTTTTTGGAATAGACTACGGGCTTAAAATCTTTGTTTTGGAGGTTTATGATTTTTCTTTGGTGTTGATAATTAGGTTAAAAATCTTTTTATGGGTCCAGAAAATTTTTGGACTACTAGTTGAATTAATTTTTGGAAGTTGAGTCGAGGCCTATAATTCACTAAAAAAAGCCAAGCCCGTGTTACCTTATTTCAGACTCCACGTTCTACACGGTTTGACGTCTGTTTTATCCCTCTGCATGCACGCCACTTTCTCCCTTCTCTAGGGTTTTATTTTGGTCTTCCATTCACCTATTTATACCTCCTGTTAGCCCTCAATATTTTACACGTTTTAAGCATCCTCAAGCCTAGACTAAGTTGCTGCTTCTCCTCCTCATCACAGAAGATTAAACTGAGGCTTCCACTCTGTTGTTGCTAGCGAGGCCAGCCTGAGACGACTAGTGGCACAACCGTGGTGCTGCTGCGTTAGAAAGCCAACTCCTTGCATCTTTGCCACCCAAACTCCTTAAGAGTTCACCATTCCAGCCGCTTCACCACCTTTAAGTAGCCATAACCCAGCCACTGCAACTCCACGCACGGAAACCAACAGGTAACTATAACGCGAGAGGACACAAGGAGCCATCACACTCTATTTTTGACCCCCCAAAACAGAGTAAGATCTCCTTGTTCCCCCAGTTTTTCAGCCCCATTACAGGATGGGAAACCACCCAGCCAACCACAAATCACCGTCCGAACACTCTTCGTCAGCCATCATCAGCACGGTAAGCCCATGCCGAATCTACCCCTACTTCTCACATATTTTTCCCTCACGTTTTGCTCCCTCTCACTGTGTTTCTCTATCTCTCATCAATGGGTCTCTCTCTCATCACTCTATCTCTTTGTACTCAGCTGCCCAGCCGCCTTCCACCTCCCTACTCTTCGCACAACTCCTTACCGCACGGTGAGCATGCTTCTACTACGTGGTTTAATAAGGAAGCTTATAATGTTTAAGTTCTGTTGTGCCGTGCCTTCCCATGATAGCCCATGCACTTTAAGTCGATTTACTAAAACACCCTATCTTAGATGAGTGCTATATTAAATCTAGTTTTGTTGTACGAGGACTTTAGTTTTTATATTTATATATATAGAATAAACAAAGCTTTGAAGTATATTATTGAAGTATGAATTTCATATGGGAATAGTAAGTACAAAATTTTATTGCTTTTTAAACCCCTTTAAACAGATACTAATTAAGCCTATTTTTTAATTATAGGATATTTTTGCTTGATGTACTTTAATAGATTTTATATAATTATGTTATCCAATTTTATATTGTATAGTTGGACCTCAATAGTAAATAAGTTGGAATTTAATGTTTTAGTCGGAGAATTTAAGTGGATATTAATGGATTTGGAATTTAATGTTTTGTTATAAAAAGAAATTTGAACTAACTCAGTTATTTGTTCTGCATTACTCATGCGATTCTATTTAAGAATAAAGTTTTTTTTTTTTACATGACTGGTGTAGACATGAGCTATTTTGGTATTTTGTTTCTGAATTGTGTAAGAGAGAGCGAATATGAAATTTTGTGCATAAATTATGTTTTTGTGATCTAATTTTGTTATGTTCTGAAGATGTTTTGTACTCTGATATGATATGATGTGATTTTTGAAAATCTGTGGCATAACATTCTTTTTCTATTTTTGTTCCATTCTAACCTTACAACTGGTGTAAAACTGTGGGCTCTGTTAGGGTTGGTACTAACTTTTGCGTTTCCGGTGCACCCACTTTGAAAGCAAAGTGGTTTTCTACGTGGTCTTTCCTGTGTGCACACTCAGGGCTCCGAGAATAATAAGGAGAAAATTCACATTTTGTTTCTACTCGGTTGGCCGCCGGGATTTGTACAACCCTACCACGGGGGTTAAATATGGTCTCTATTTTGATATCATAAAATAAGATGTGATGTTTCAGTTTATGCTATGCCCATTGGATTTTGATTATGAATATTTTGAACTTTCGCTTTGATATTTTTTATAATAGTTTGATTCTACTTTCTGAAAGAAAATATTTTATTCTATATTCTGAAAGAAAGTATTTTGTTCACATTCTGAACTCTATAAATACTCATGTTTACACACTATTATATGTTCTCTGCTCACTGAATTGTTGATAATTCACCCCTTATCTCCAAACATCGTTCAGATAATTTTGATGGTTCAACTGGAGAGCAAGAGTAGGAAGTTTTAGTAAGGTGTGATGATCGTAGATGAATAAGTGCCCGAGAGTACAAGTACTTATTTGAGAGTCATAGTTAGTAAATTGATTATTTTCAGATATTTGGATGTGTTGGGTTAAGGATATTTTTAGAATCTTTGGGGAGTTTTTAATTTATGTTATTGAGAATTTCTTCTTTGTTGTCGCTATGAAGAAATATAGATATTTTGACTGAGCAAATGAACTAATATTTTATGGAGTTTTTTGGATTTTATAGTTCTGATATTGGAGTTGGTATTAAGTAATAAAGGCTAACTCTCCAGACTTCCAGGATCGAGGAGTTACAGTGCGGGCTTGCTGGGGGTTCACATGAGGGGACGGCACAGGTGGGAGAGAAACAGGGAAAGAGAGGAGAGAAAGAAAGGGATTCCATGCGTTTTGGTGCCCGCCGGGGGGAGGGTTCTAAGGCCACTCCTTCCCCGCCCATGCAAGGGTGGGTAATTTTTTCCTGTACCCCACCCCCATCCACGTCGGGGTAGGGTACCCCGTCCGCTTGCCAGGGTACAGGGGTGGGTAATTTTTTCCCATGCCGCGTCTCAACTCAATTATCTGGGCCCAAAATGGCCCAGAATATGTTTTTGGGCCACTTTAGGCCTAGAATCCGTTTTTGGACCATTTTGGGCCCAGAATTTAACAAAAAAAAATTGTTTAAAAACTGAAATATATATATATATATATATAACTATTAACTATATAGTAAGTTTCAACTATTAACTAATTAAGTAATAATCATCACTAAGATACTATGGTATTGCAATTTACAATTATACAAATTAAGAGAACTAATAAAACTATTACAATATTACAAACTCCTATAAAAATACTAAATATTAAAAATTGAACTATTAACTATTGTAGCAACATTACACTTAATTGTAAATTAACAAAATCATAACTTTTCAATTTGATCGATTTGGGGTGGCGCTGTGGCAGTGAGTTCACTAAGTAGTGAGTTGTGTCGACTGCTGTGAAACTGAAAATCATGATCATAAAAGTAAACCTGAAATATTAATAAGTTAAAAATAAAACAAATTAGAATTATATAGTTATAAAGATGAAACAAAAATTTTAAAAATTAAAATACAAAATATTAAAAGTACTAACTAAGATGAGATTGAGATTGGGCCATTGGAATTTGGGATGAAGATGAGGCAGATGAGCATAGATCAGTCATTAGGATTTGGCATATGTATATTGAGAATATAAAAGCTAAAAAACATACAAGCAAAATAATTAGATATTAAAATATTATATAAAATTATAAATGCAAAAACCAATTAAGGGACAAATTGTGCAAACCATGGCAATGGTGGGTCCAATACAAAGTCATACTGCATCGAAGGTAGCAGTAGACACCATCTCATGTATCACTATAACAATTAAATTTGAAATGAAATTAATTAATATCAATCAAATGAAAATAAATTAATTAATAAGAAATTAGAAAATAAAATTAAAATAAATACCAAATCCATGCTAATCACCACCCTCCTCCTCGACGTCGACTTCCTCATACTCAAGAACATTTGGAACATGAATTGGAATTCCCTTGATCCAATTCTGCGTGCAAATCAAAACCTCTACAGTGGTAAAAGCTAATAAACTCTGAAATGAAACTAATAAACACCCTCCGGTGCTGAAGGCCGACTCTGAGGCTATGGTGCTAATATGGATGGCCAAAAGACTGTAGGCTATCTCTCCAAGTATCGATACAACCCTATGGGCTATCTCTCCAAGGACTATTTGTTTATGGGTAGTTTTTGGGCTCATGGATTTTGGATCTTATTAAGCCATAGTTTGGTTTATAGAATATTTTTAGTTAGGTAGGTTTTGTATTGGTTGGAGTTATTAACATGCTTTCAATATTTTTGGATTAGGTTGTGACATTGCTACTCTTCGGTTCAAAACTCAGGTGGTATACCGCAAAAGTTAGGTAAACGATACTTCTATACTAGATTTTGCCTAAAATACATTGATGTTGATTTTTTAGAAAACTTGCATATTTTTGTTACAAAACCAACTATGGATATTTTCTGCGCTTTTCTTTGTATCTGAGAAATAAAATATGATATTTTATCATGACTGGGGTAGACATGTGCAATTGTTTTGTACTCTATTTCTTTGTTGCATAAAATGTGAATATGAAGTCTGAGATTTTATCTGAACATACGATATTACCTATTGAGTACATTTTTTTGTTCTTGCATTGTATTTGTAAACCCTGAGGCAAAAGATTCTATTATGCTTTTGGATGCAGGCCCTCCCACAGGTATATGAAACAATGATTGGATTTTGTTATTTGGCAGAATAATATCCTTTTGTATTCATCGTATATAAATAGAATTACAACATATATTCAGTTTACATTTGATAAGATTTGCTAACAAGTAACAACTCTTGGAGAAGAACACATTGTTACATATAAGACTTATCAACTAAGATAGAAACCATGTAACGAAAGAAGTTTATCTAGATAAGTTTTAATTCCTGCTGTAGATAACTCTTTCTCACTGGATTGTGGTTGACTAGAACACTTAAACTCAAGGTGACTATATCTCTAAGCACTGCTGTGTTGTTTCTTTAACGGTATATAATGTGGCCAGTTTTCTGACCTAGACATGAGTGTAAAATGGTGGCTTCTATTCTGACCTTGCCATAAGTGCAAAATGATGGCCACTATTTTGACTTTGCCACATGTGTGAAAATTTTGGCATATGCTTTCAGTGCACCCACTTTGATTACAAAGTGATTTACGTTATGCTTAGCTAACAACAAATATGCACAACCCTACCATGGGGTAAACATGACGATATTTTGAATGCACTTACTTTGATGACAAAGTGATTTATGTTATACTTGGCTAATCCTAGATATGCACGATCCTGCCAGGGGATAAACATGACATATGTTTATGTGGACTATATATGGCTTCTTGAAATGTTTCTTTTGTTTTTTTATCTCAACAAGTAAAGAAATAAAATATTAACATAAAAACTATTGATTAAATAGTAGCAAGATCATTAAACCAAATGGTGTTCAAGAAAAAGCATCCAATAAAAAAATAAACAACTTCATGAAACGGCTAAAAAAAGGTTTATGAAAAACTTGGAAAGATTATTGAATGAAACATTTGTCACCTACGACATATAATTAATGGGCTCGACCTTGTATCTGTGAGAAGGTAAAATATCACGTAATCATATTTGTAACCCTCTTGCATAATAAACCTAATTTGAAGCATATATAAAATAATGTGTATTTAGATAAAATTATACACGGGTATTTATGACAATCTTCACAATGAGGATCCTAGCACACCCATCGGCAAGAATGCTCTTACCTGTGCTCCAAAACCGTTAGTATTCATTCAAAGTCATTGACTATTTTTCATCAATCTAGGGACTCCACTCCTTTATTACTCACTCCAGAGTAGATAAAGGAGTTTCACTAGTATAATGCCACATCCTAGCTTGCATTCATAAGAAAACATATTTAATGCATAACTTATGCTTCATGGGAAGTAAATATGCTTCATGAGAGATGAGATTATATCATGACATGAATATTTCGGATATAAATAGAACTTTAGAACATAAACATTAATCTTGATGCAGCGTTCATCAATAAACATACTATCACAAACCATAAGAAAGTTTTAAGCTAACTTACAAACTTATCCTTTGCTTAAGACAAAAACCTCCAAATGCTGAAATAAATGCACACTAAGGTTAGAGGCTACCTAATTAATTAACCACAAAAATTCATATACAAACTTTTGGACTTCCAAAAATCGTAGAGTTGCGATTCAGCCCCTCAACTCTAGAAAATTGCATTTTAAATCTATTAATTTTCAATAACCGCATTTCGGCCCCAACATTTTCCAAAATTCACAAAATAGAAATAAATTCCATGGCAAGTCCATTTCTGGCCTCAAAATAACTTTTTTCATACAACAAACAAATAGTAAAACCGAAACATGTATAAAACTTTATGTTGCATCCTATGCTCTAACCTTTTGAATCTCAAGTAAAAATCATAAAACAAATAAATGTGTCCCCTTTTCTTACTTAATCAGGTTGTACACACATCAAGCAACCCAATAAAAATCAAATCTTTATCAATTTTAAAGCTGAAACCAATCATACTAATAATATAGGGGCTAACCGAAACACAACCTCATCACCAGTTGTTTACTAACTTCTTTTTGACTTGTACAAAAAGTGACATATTTACACATTATACTCAAGTTAGAGGCTCAAATGGAAGTCAAACTCATGACAAAGCTCCTATAACAACCAAACACATGATTCATAAACCACTCTCCAAAGTTTGCTAATTGAAACCATTTACCAACAAAATCATCATCAAGCAGCCATTTTACTACCAGAGAATACTTCCAATGACTAGCTAACATACATAGGATTCAAATACAGAAAACAAGAAAGAAAGTTATACAGTCACCAAAATTTGAAAGTTAAAGCAAAACTGGTAAACACTCACCACTCTCTCTCAATTTATAATCAAGGAAAAGATTGTGTAGTTAATTTGGTGTGTGTATGAGTGAAGAGGTAGCAGAAGATAAATGGAGGGTGAGAGTGGAGAGATAAAATGAAGAAAAGAAAGGAGAATGCCCTCGATTGTGCAGACCATACATTTGAAGGGGAAATGAGTGTTACTCGGTTTAAGCTTTTTGCATACTCAAGCAAAAGCAAATTTAAATTTATTGACAAGTGTAGGCTTAAGATCAAATAAATGGTGAGGATGGAACCACGTGTGGTTGGGCGTTCAAATTCAAGGGTCTACCGACCGATGACATGGCACATTTGTGTGAAATGTGGCACTCTTCCAGTCATGGCCCACTTGGCATCCAAAAATCACAAGATTTTTATTGTACTATAAATTTCTAAAAATTATAAGTAAACTAATAGTGTTATTCCTTTTTGTCTAGTTATAATCCTAATTATGAAGCTTCTTGGGAGCTTGAGGAAAAGATATGGGTCAAGTATTCACAGTTATTTGAGGGGTAAGTGTTGTTGTCTCATATCAAAAGTGAGTACGTTTTGGATACAAAATGTTCATATGATCCCTTGCTCACTATGTAAGGACCCTGATACTTGAAAATGCTGAGGACGAAATTTTCATAAAGGGGAGGGATGTGAAACCCAGCCTACTCGTAGGAAAAAAAAAAGTGGTGCAGTGCACCCTTTTGACCCAAGGGTTTTGTTTTACCTCTTCATCTCCCCCCCTCCCCCCCCTCTCCCCAACACCCACACACACACACACACTCTCTCTCTCATTCTGCGATGTCCTTCTCTTTCGTGGGATGCTTCATGGGACCACCCTCCGATCTTGCCCCTGTCGTCGATATGGGTAAGCCACTTTGACCATCACCATTTTGATCTTGGCACAGGTGTGAAATTGTTTTATCTGTTTTGAGTGTACCCACTTTGGTAACAAAGTGATTTACGTTCTGTTTGACTAACTGCAAATATGTACAACCTTGATGTGAGGGTAAACATGACTGTTTTGAATGCATTAACTTTGATGACATAGTGATTTATAGTATGTTTGGCTAGTCGTAGATATGCACGACCCAGCAAGGAGGTAAACATAGCCTCTATTTATGCTTTTATATTTTATCTCTCGCTCTAAAATTAGAATTTAATTAAAAAATCTAGAAAACATTAATTCAGTTAAGGAAGTTATCAAGTCAAAATTTATTCCTAATTTATAGTTGCTGTTTGCTAAAATATGTTTATTATACACAGCTAAAAGTGAAGCCCAGCTTGACGCATCGAAGCCCATTTACAGTACCGAAATCAAAATGTCGGCTGAAATTAATGTTAAAAGCCCAGCTTGTCGCATAAAAGCTACCAAGAGACGTAGAATAAATTTCAGGAGTTCAGTTTCGGCTTTTATCTAGTGTTCAATGTATGTATTGTAGGACCTTTCGGCTGGGGATCATTTGTCAGCTTATAGAGGTGCGTGGGTAGATTCATTTCGCGAGTTCTGTAACTTCTGTTTCGGCTTTTATCTAGCGTTCAATGTATGTATTGTAGGACCTTTCGGCTAGGATCATTTGTCAGCTTATAGAGATGCGTGGGTAGATTCATTTCGCGAGTTCTGTAATTTCTGTTTCGGCTTTTATCTAGTGTTCAATGTATGTATTGTAGGACCTTTCGGCTGGGGATCATTTGTCAGCTTATAGAGGTGCGTGGGTAGATTCATTTCGCGAGTTCTGTAATTTCTGTTTCGGCTTTTATCTAGTGTTCAATGTATGTATTGTAGGACCTTTCGGCTGGGGATCATTTGTCAGCTTATAGAGATGCGTGGGTTGTAATATCCCGTATTTTAGTATAATTTTTTTAATTGAAAGATGATTTTTTATTAATTTAAAAATTTATTCTTTTGTTTTAAAATTGGTTAGATGTTTAGTGGGTTTATTTTTATGATTTTAATTTTGTGGGAATTATTTTGAAGTGCTTTCTTATAATTGATTATTGTAATACATTTAAATTGTTTTTCATATTTAATTAACTTATTGTTGGGTTTAATTATTTATTTTCATTTTAATCACTACGTTTGAATTATTTTATTTTACTTGTTGTTTTGAAATCATTTCTATTGAATCATTTTTGTGATCCAAGATGTGGGAATTGGACCTAATTTATTTCCCTCAATTTTCTCTTTCCTCACTTTTTCTTTTCTTCTTTTCTTTTTATTTCTTTTATTTCTTTCCTTCTCCCTGGTTCTCCCCGCACGCACGTCTCTCCCTCTCTCTTTTCTCCATTTGTGCATTGTCCCCAAGCCTGCCGCCGTACGCCGACGGTGACCGACACCGCCCCTCCCTCTCACCTCCCCTTCGACCGGCGATCACCCCCTGTGATTTCAGCCCCTAACTCGCCACCGATAGCCCCCACGCACCACACCAAGCCGCGACACTCCTTGCACCACTGAGTCGCCGTCGCGCCACCTCCGGCCACCATCTTCTCACCACATCATCCTCGACCTCCTAGCAACTCAATGGACCCAATCCCATCTCCGATCTGTCATCGGTGAAGCCGCACCATCAATATTTCCGTTTTGGGTATTTTAGCCTTCGACCGCCCTCTACGTCGCTACCTGCTACCAACCACCACCACCACTAGTTTCACGGACATCCCTAAGCCCTACCCTATCAATCTCGGGTCTTCGTTTACACCCGTTCAAAAGTGAGTTTTTGAGACTCACGACCACAGTGCATTTGACACTGTTTTGTTGCTGCGTTGCCGCTTCTAGCACCTCCGTGATCTTTCAAAAATTATATTATAGCATTGTAAGTATTTTTCCCAAAGAACTTTTGAGATTTAAATGTATTTCTACGCTAATTCATATTTACTGTGAATTCGTTGGTTGTGCCGGATTGAGTCCAAGGAGTAAGGGGTCGTTTGGATTGGATGATAGAGTTGTTTGTGTGAGATTGGTTTATGCTATGAAATTTGTTGGCTATTTCGAGTTTAAATATTGGTGTTTTGAGTTTGACGTTGGTCATGGTGAATATTGGTGATTTTTAGGAAGTAATGATATATTTTGGGATTATGAGGGTTTTAAGTTTTCAGATATTAAAATAGATTATTTTAGAAGTTTAGGCTTAAATATCGGAATCCGTGTTTGATTGAAAACTTACTGAAATTATGTGATTATTTTTATAGATGACGATTTATTTTCGACTCTACATTTTTTAGGAAAATTCTGAAAAACTAAGTTGTTCAGGTAAGCGGGGTTCTTATGCTAGGTTTTATACATGTTAATAAGACTAAGGTTGACTATATGAAAACTTGCATATTTTGTGATGTAATGGGAACTTGGGAAAAATAAAGATCAACCTCGGTCGCTTATCTGCATTATTCATCAAATCTTTATGAAAAAGGAAAAATATGTTATGACATGCATTGTGTAGACATGAGCTAAATTCTATCATGTGGTTTCTGAATCTGAAAAAGTGAGCGATATTGAGAATATGGAAAATTGTGCTTTTATTTGGAAAGATGTTCTGGCTTTTGTTGTCAGTGTGTGTAAACTGTCTGATTCTATTTTGGTACTCTGTATTATTTTGATATAACATCCGAAAACCTTTGGCATGTTGTACTGGTAATTGTATTTGACTCTGTCTCTGCTTTGCTCTGTTCTGTTTGGGTTGGTACCAACTTCTCTGTCTCTGAGTGCACTCACTTTGAAAACAAAGTGATTTTATTGTGGTTTTTCCTGTGTGCACACTCGGGGCTCCGAGAAGAATAAAGGAAAGATTTCACCTCTGTCTCTGCCTGGTTTGGCCACTGGGGTTAGCACAACCCTACCACGGGGGTGAAACATGGTCTCTGCTCTGTTTGATGCTCTGTTTTGATCTGATGATGATACTCAGTTTATATTTTGCCAAAGTATTACGGGTTTTACTTGTCTTAAAACCATCGCTCCATTATTTTTGGAAAACATGTTTTGTTCTGTATGGTAACTCTGTAAAATATTTTGTTCTACATATTGTACTTGGTAAATGCTCATGTTTGCACACTAGCATATGTCCTCTGCTTACTGAGTTGTTGATAATTCACCCCTATCTTCATAATATTTTTCAGATGATGTGGAGAGTCCAACTGGAGACCTGGATTAGATTGGTGAGCATGATTAAGCTGAGGAGAGGATGTTAGAAGAATTAATTCTGATGTCCTTTAGTTTTAATGTCTTTTAGATTTAATTATATCTTGGGCTTGGGTTTAGTAAGACTTATGAAATTATTAGTTTGGTTTGTTATGACTACCAGGAGATTGTGTACTCTTTAGTTTATTTTTGTTGCAGTAATGACTACGTGGAGTTTTCAATGTGGTTATTTAGAGTACATGAGATTGAATTTTGCTAATAAAGTTTTGGTATTTTATTTTACTTGTGTTGGAAAATATATTCTTAAGTCACAGGTAGTAATTCTCCAGGCTAACCGGGTTTGGGGTGTTACATGGATAGATTCATTTCGCGAGTTCTGTAACTTATGTTTCGGCTTTTATCAAGTGTTCAATGTATGTATTGTAGGACCTTTCGGCTGGGGATCATTTGTCAGCTTATAGAGATGCGTGGGTAGATTCATTTCGCGAGTTCTGTAACTTCTGTTTCGGCTTTTATCTAGTGTTCAATGTACGTATTGTAGGACCTTTCGGCTAGGATCATTTGTCAGCTTATAGAGATGCGTGGGTAGATTCATTTCGCGAGTTCGATCTGTAACTTATGTTTGGGCTTTCTAGTTTCTACGTCCCCCAACGTAACAGATATAATGATGATGCCACTAAAAAGAGTCTTTAACTTAGGAAATGATAGTCTTACAACTAATTCATAATTCTATATAAAATGGAAGGTAATTTTATAATATTAAAATTTATTTTTAATAGAGTGACACGAGTTCATCAAGAGTAACTATTTTACAACTCATTTTTAAATAACCAATGAAATCATGCCAGTCCATTAAAAACATGCCAAAAAAAAATAATGATAATGTGCACTTAGAGAAAATAACATGCACCTTGCGTTATTATCAATAAAGTAAAATAGTGGTTTAGTTTTATATAATTTAACTAAAGACCTTTCAAAGGTTTTTATAATAATGATAATCTTAAGGTTATCTAACACGCATAAGTTACTAATTCTAGGAGAACAATTCCAATTTGCATACATTATATGGTTACACATAGTGTAGTGCAACGTATCCCTTACTTTTTTTTTTTTTTTTTTTTTAATTTCCTATAGGATGGAGGGACCATTTTAATAGAGACCTTAACCCTATGAAACCTTTTTCAACTTCAGGATCAGTTGAGAAAAATATCAAATTCGAAGGACATGTACGATAAATTTTCCAAAAAAGAAATTACTATACTTTAATTATGAAATTGTGGTAGAACATCCCTTAATATGCTTAAGATAGTTACGTACTTTGACAAGCGAACACGCCAAAAAAAAAAAAAAACAAGAACAAGCGAACATGCCAAAGCATTTCAAAATATATATCCTTGTGCATGAAGATCATTACGAAACTCCTTAACAATATTGTACCAATTTAACATATACTCAAATGATCATGCATATGCTGAGGAAGGAAGGCGTCGGTGAGATGGACTTCAAGTGGGGTGGCTTTCAGGGATGTAAGTCCGACTCTCTCAGTCATGTCTACTGGTTCATCTGCTGGTACTGTCGTAATCTCAAAGGCATGCAAGAAGTTAGCAAGTGTGAGTTGCATAACATGTAGTGCAAATGAGATTCCTGGACAAAATCTCCTCCCGCTGCCAAATGGTATGAACTCAAAATGCTGGCCCTTAAAGTCAACATCTTTGTAGCTTGTAAGGAATCTTTCTGGTCCTTACATAGAAATTCTGTTGGATCTGCCCACACTTGGGGATCTCTATGAATCTTTGATAGATTAACAAGAAGACGGGTGCCCGTTGGGATGTGGTAACTAGCCAAAGTGCAATCCTCAAGAGACTCATGCGGCAGAGAAAGTGGCGCAGCGGGATATAAACGCATTGTTTCCTTGATGACAGCATGAAGATAGACTAGGTTTTTGACGTCTGATTCCATCACTAACCTATCTATACCAATCAGGAGGTCTAATTCTTGTTGGGCTTTCTTAAGAGCCACTTGGTTATTAAGAAGTAGAGAGAGCGCCCATGTCATTGTCACCGTCGTTGTATCTGTACCACCAAAGATGAGGCCCTGCAAAAGTCTCAGCATGTTATATGTATATGCTATTTATAATTTTACCATATTAAACTAAAGTAGAACTCAACGAAACTATTCCCCTCAAAAGATTAAAAAAGAGCAAAGCCTATATTAATAAATACTTGCAATTTCCTCTCGCTTCTGCGGTTTGGTTTATTTTGTTTTGTATTTTTTTCTTCAAGTTTTTGATGAGTGCTCTCTTCAAGCCTGGGCTTATATTTTGTGTTTAAAAGAGAAACAATTTTTTTTTTTAATATCAAAATGATTTATTTTTTGTGGACGAGTATTAGTAATATTAGATATAATCTTAGGGAATGCAATTTCCGTATATTCATTTTGAAAAATAGTGGGTCACCAATAATTTTTTTTTTTTCGTATCGGACCTAGCCAAATTTATCCATTTTTCTTTGAAATGGAGTACTGCGCGAGAGTTATAAATCCTAGATTTGCTTTGGTGGACCGCTAGCATATATTTGGGCAGATTTTAGGAACAAGACGGAAGTTTTCAAAACCCTAGCCCAAGCTGGCACGAAAATCTACTATTTTCTTTTTGCAAACAAGAACCAACAAATTCACTGAAAATTTGGGGAGGTTACCATAACAAGAGAGCTGGATTCTTTTTTAATATGTGAAAAAATTCCCTGATTGTATGTTAAACTCCAGTTAATAATTTAATGAAGTAAAAAGAAGGATACTTGTGATCAGTCAACTTCAATAAATATAAAGCAAAGCAATCTTAGTACTCTACATCAGCTTAAATAGGGTTATCAAAAGCATACTAGACAAGTAGCCTTGATGATTGTATCATCATCATAATTAGAAATCTCCTCACTGTCAACGACAGTAGACAACATCACATCCATAAAGTCTTGATGTCCTTTTTTTATCTCCCCAGAAATTCTTCTTTGCTTGTGTTCTTCTAGCCATCCTTCGACCTCATGATCTATTTTTTTTTGTTGTTTTCTTCATTGCCTTCTCGTACCCACCCAAGTCCAACCATCTTAGATATGGAAGTACATCTGACGCTACAAATGTCCCACTCAACACAACGAAATCTCTCATCGCATTTCGAAATTGATCATTTCCTTCATCCTCATCCTTGGTTACAGCCCAAGCAAATCGCTTCTTTATAACCATCATAAACACAACGTTTAGGGTTACATAACCGAACCATCTTCTCATCTCCACTAATGCGTTGTTGTTCTTGGTCGACAACTCGTATATCTCTTTGATGGCCGTATTTACCTCTGACTCTCGGATGTGTTTGAACATCTCGATACGGTGATTTGAGAGGAGCTCAAGAGTGACTATTCTTCGAACATGACGCCAATAGGAACCATATGGTCCCAAACCAAACATGGCATAGTTGTAAGCCATGAGTTCTGTCGCCAAAGCTTTTGGACGGTTGGCAAAGACTTTATCGTTGGTAGTGAAACACTCTTTAGCTATCTTTGAACTGCTTACTACTATAGCTCTATGCATGCCCAAGTTGATACTGAAGATTGGTCCGTTCTTGTCAGCCATGTCACCTAGGGTTATATGGGCAGGTTGCGTCCCTCCTAATAGGTGGAGGTGGCCGATTATAGGCCATGCACCACCTGCTTTTGGTGGGAGCATCTTTTGAGGGGCAGCCTTTTGGGTTCTCCTCCATATCCACAATAGAAATAAGAAAAAGAGAAATAGGGCAAGTATGCTAGCCATAAAAGCAGTGAAGGACAGAAACCCAAAGCGTAATTGATTTGGTTGTCGATGGGGGTTTATATAAGGGCATACTTCTTTTTGAGTCCTTTGTGTAGGTCAAGGTTCGACAAACACCGTTTCCATAAAGCAAAAATCCGATAAAGTTTCAGATCTTGTTTGCTTCCTAGCAAATTCTCTATCATTCACAGTACATTGACGAAACGGAAAGCCATCCTATTACAAGAAAAATGACAATTTATAATGAATTATTTATAACAAAAATAATTATTTATGAGTAAAATAAATTTATTTTAATAAAAAATAATCATTTTTATATGAAATAATTTATCATCAATAAATAATTTTTTTTATAGAATTTTGGATATGAATTAGCAATAAAAATATTCAAAAAGAAAACTGATCATAAGACAATCATAATTTAATAATTTATAACGTGCGATGAACGAGGAGCATTGTATGTGGCTGTATAATCGACCCATGAAATAAATCGTATAAACTAAGAGTTATGATAATGAGACACGGTACTTGCGCGCTGGCATCTATATCAAGTGGTCTATCTCCAAGTCCACTTCGCTTACAGTCTCTAGTGATGTCATGCATGATAGTGGAGTGTCATTTTCACCCTTAATCTCAATTGCGGGTAACTTCGTCTTGTTGAGACTATATATATATATATATATATATATATATATATATATATATATATATATATATCCCCAAGCCCTACGATACAGCCCTACGTACGATACATAGTGTCTATCTGGCTTTTCCCATAATTTTTATCAAAATATTAGGCCTTGAATTGTATAAGTATAGAAACAGAGCTTAAAATTCAATGAATGTGACAAAATTTATCAAAAAAAAAAAAAATTGAATGTGACAAAAGAAACTTGTCCTCTTGTCTTTAGAAAATTTTGCCTTCATCTACATTTTTTTAACCCGTGGATAAGATAAGATATGATATAAATAAATTATTTAATATTGTTATTTTATCATTACTTTTACTACAACAAATTTAATTTTTTTAGACAACTTTTTTGAGAGAATTGAAATTCATCTCAAAAATTATTTTTAGAGACAAAATTGATGGTTTGTTTCAGAATTTCTCAAAAGTATGAGGGTCCTACGTGCACAAGGGGACATACCACTAATGATGTTAAGTGGAAAGAAAGATAAGGGACACTCTATTGGTTTGGTGAAGAAAATAGTTGTGGAGGCTGCAAAGTGCAACTAGTCCAACATGTAGGAGAGAGCAAGCACCTTGCAGAACTCTTGACAGATACATCCCAACGCGAGGTGGAGATGAGTGTCTCGCCTCATGGTAGGCAAGCTAGAAAAGTCGCCAACCTTGA
Source organism: Juglans regia (assembly GCF_001411555.2). Classification (NCBI taxonomy): domain Eukaryota; kingdom Viridiplantae; phylum Streptophyta; class Magnoliopsida; order Fagales; family Juglandaceae; genus Juglans; species Juglans regia. The sequence goes on along the minus strand of NC_049906.1, from coordinate 10,986,090 downwards.
AGGCGAGACTGGTGGCTTTGATGAGATAAGAGCTACTCGCCAAAGGTGATCAACAATCTAAGAAATACAAGAGTAGAATGTGAGCTTTCCAAAACAATATGGAAAATGCTTAGAAGAGTAGCAGTATAGTACACAAGCCCACACTCCACCTGAAGGGTCACTTCCGGAGTGGGTCTGCATAAGGGGTCACGGCTCGTGAAAATGATTGATCAAGCATAGAATTTCACCTTGGGGAGCACTAGTACCATTTTGAAAAGACAGCTGGGATCCTTAGGATGTGCATCGACTACCGATAACTGAATAAGGTGACAACAAAAAATAGGTATTCATTGCCAATAAAAGATGATTTATTTGTTCAGCTACAAACAGCAATAGTGTTTTTTTAAGATTGAACTTAGGCCAAGATATCAAAATTTGAGGATTAAAGTAGGAAACATACCAAAGACCACCTTTTGGACTAGGTATAACCATTATGAGTTCAGCCTGTTGGGTTAGCTAAAGCCCCAGCGGCTTTTAGGGGCATCATAAATAGTGTTTCGACCATTCTTGGACTTACTTGTAGTGCTCTTTATTATTGACATCTTAGTGTATTCCAGATGTGCCGAAGATCATGAAAACCACTTAAAATTGGTGAAGGAAATGCTCAAGGGCCATTAGTTGTTCGCCAACCTCAATAAGTGCGAGTTTTGGCTAGATGAAGTGAAGTTTCTCGGTCATGTGATATCCAAGGAAGGAGTCACGGTCGACTCAAGTAAGATTGATAATATGAACCCGTGGGAATAGAATCTCTTGAACCCACAATCAATTTGAAAACTCACCAAGAAAGCCAAAATCGAGTCAATGGATGGAGAATCTAGACCCGATGAAAACTCGTTTCAAGAACCTAGATTATATTAAAATCTAGACCCGTTGAAGAACCCGTTTCAATAACCCATATTACAAAGGAGGAATGCCACAAAGGTTGTGATTTACTTTTGATAAGTTGAAAAGTCCAATTAAGAACAAGAGGAGATAAACTCAATTCACAATGAATAAATTTATCAAATTTTAAAAAACTAATTTAAATGAGGCTATAAAGAGTATTTAAACCAAAACCTAATTAAAACCCTAGCAATAATAATTCCCCATCTTCCAAAAATACCCTTGAGTGAATAGTACTGCGGCTACAGTACGACGCTACAATAACTCGCTACAGTACCCCTTTAAAACCCTAGTTTGCTATAGTACTTCTTGAAAACCTAGTTCAACAAAATAATAAATTTCGCAACATGCCATTGACTAGGCCCCCCTTTAAGTCCTTCTCATAATTAAACCCAATAATTCTAAACTAATAAAATTAGTCATTTAAATGAATTAAACAAGTTAAAAACCTTCAAGGGCTCAAAGCCTTTAAGTCATATTGTTGCCCTCTTCCATAGCTTATCAAATTAATCAAAACTGGATCTTCATCATTCAAGTCCATCCTGAGTGTTGGAGTCTTGCTAGCTTCATTTCAAGTGGATTATGCCAAACCTTGCATTGCCTCCTTGATCTTTTTGGCTCTTGACTTTGTAAATGACCCATATGGAACTTGCAAAATATCTTTAAGACTAGGTCTATCTTGGTGCCCTTCATTCCCCCTCTCCTCAAAAGGATTCGACCTCGAATCTCCACCTGGATCGAAGGAAAAAAGTTTAGTAACATTGAAAATAGGAGAAACATGATACTTACCTGAAAGATCCACTTTATATGCATTTTCATTAATTTTCTCAAGAATTTGAAAATATCCATGCAAGCTACTCCTATCATCAACAAGCAAAAACATCATAGGTGAAGGAGTAAGTGGATTAAAACCATAAACAATTTCAAACGGAGAATATGAAGTAGTAGTATGCATGGTCCTAATATATGCAAACCCTATAAATGGCAAACAATCCTCTCAAGTTTTTAAATTCTTATTAACAACAGTGCGTAAAAGCTGAGTTAAAATCCTATTAACTTTTTCAGTCTGACCATCAGTTTGTAGATGACAAGTAGTGGAAAATAAGAGCTTAGTACTACCCAATTTCCCCCACAACACCTTCCAAAAGTAGCTAAGGAATTTAACATCTTTATCAGAAACAATACTCCTAAGTGCACCATGGAGTCGCATTATCCCCCTGAAAAACAAGTCAGCTATATTTGTGGCATCACCTGTTTTATGGCATGGAATGAAATTTACCATCTTACAAAATCTATCCACTACCACAAAAATAGAATCTCTACTCCTTTTTGTCCTAGACAGCCCCAAAACAAATTCCATAGATATGTCTACCCATGGCTCACTAGGAACGGGTAAGGGTGTATACAACCCATCTGGCAAAACCCTAAATTTGACCTTTCTACATGTAATGCACCTGCCACAAATGCGATTGACATCTCTCTTCATCTTAAACCAAAAGAAATGTTCATGCAAAATGTTTAAAATTTTTTTGACATCAAAATGACCACTCCAATTATATGCAAACTCAATGAAAGGCAAATGATAGTCCCGCAAACGTTTATGCAACAAGTCAATGTATGGCAAATGATACTCCCATAAACGTTCATTTGACACATTTAAAATCTTCTTTACACCAAAATAATCACTTCAATTATATGCAAACTCAATGAAAGGCAAATGATACTCCCACAAACGTTTATGCAACACGTTTAAATTCCTTTTTACACCATAATGACCCAACAAACCACATTCATGCACTAGTATCTCACGCATAACACTAGTAGGCTCACAAATTTTATTCTCTCTAAACAACCAATCTAGTCTATAGAACTTACTAAACGATATTTTCTCATGTACTCCATACACACTTGCAAAGTCATCGTCATTAGCATGCAATTTCTTATCATATTCAAATCTCAATAACTTTGCATTTAAAATAAAGATAAGGACATGCTTTCTTGCTAATGCATTAACCACAAAATTTTCCTCACCATGTGTGTATTTGATTTCATGAGGACAAGTCTCAATACAGTCTTCCCACTTAGCATGTATTCTAGTAATCAACTTACCTTACCCCTTCAAGTGTGTCAAGAGCTTATGTTCTTTAAAGAAAGGTCGGATAAGAATTGAAGCACCTGGCACAAAATCATTGTAGTGCTCTATCTCCACAATAGGTGGCAATCCACTAAACACACCGCTAGGAAACACGACCTCATATCCTTGTAATAAAGAGACAACAATACTAGGCAAAGATATGTCAAGCTCGTTAGTATTAAGACTCACCTTAGCATAAAAATTCACTTTTCTCTTTGTTTTTCTCCTACTTTCTTCACTCTCTCATTTCTTTCCACTCTCTTTTTCTTTTCCGTCTCTATTTTCCTTTCACTCTTTTTTTTCTTTTCACTCTCTATTTTTTTGTTACTCTATTTTTCTTCATTTTTTTGAACGCTCGACCTCACAATTATTTTCCAATTCATTCTCTCTTTTCCTTGAGGTCTCATCCTCATCCACATCTCTTTTCTCTCTCAATTTTCTCTCTCTCTCCTTTTCAACCTCACTATTCCATTTTTTCTCAATCTCACATTCACTCTTATTTTTTAGCTCAATGTCACTTTTACTCTTGCTTTTTAGCACAATCTCTTTTTCACTTTTTCTTTTTTGATCACTCTCACTCTCACTCTTTCTTTTTTGATCACTCTCATTTTCACTTTTTGTTTTTCATCACTCTCACTTTCACTCTTTCTTTTTTATCGCTCTCATTTTTACTCTTTTTTTTTTAGCAACATCACTTTTCAATTTTAATTGGTCCCCATGGACCTGTGTTGGAGTTAAAGGAGCAAGTTTGATTATTTTTCCATCATTTTCAAAATTGTATAGGTTCCTTAACCCATCATGGATCACCTTCCTATCATACTGCCACGGCTTCCCCAACAAAATATGGCCAGCATGCATAGACACAAGATCACAAAGCACCATATATTGGTATTTCCCAATTGAAAAAGAGACTAGCATTTGCTTATTTACCCTAAACTCCTCACAATCACTCAATCACTGCAACTTGTATGGTCTAGGGTGTTTCAAGGTAGGTAAATTCAATTTCTCAACTAAAGTAGTGCTAGCCAAATTAATACAACTCCTCACATCAATGATAATACTACATACCATGTTGTTGATGTGGCATCTAGTATGAAAAATGTTCTCGCTCTGCTGCTCTGTTTCATCCATCTTAATTTTTGTATCGAGTACACGCCTGCCAACAAGAGAATCACCATACTCTTCATTCTCATACCTATTTTCATCACTAGACTGACGTCACCTCCTATCTCTCCTGCCCTGTAGATTTCTAATTTCTGCATCTTGATGATCCATCTTATCCCTCACTTCACCCAATACCAAGTTCACACGCTCAAACTGTCGTTGCATGGCTTGCAACACAAAAGATGAGTTATCTGCCATCCCCTTTGGTGATGAGCTACTCCGATGAGACATTATAAGGTGCTGCACAAAAGAATATTAGTGGTAAAAAAGAAAACCTCACACACTCTTTTTCTTGTTTACACTCTAATAATAGCACTCCACTTGTGTTTCACTCTTAATTGGCTTTTTCCCGATAATAGTCTCACACTCTCTTGCCTTTTACCTCAAGAGTTTTTCCACTCAAGTTCTTTAAGAACTAATTGAACTCAATCAAGACAAAACAACCTTGTTTTATCCCAACTAGTAATTAGGTCCAAAAAACAAGAACAAGAGAAACACGAAAGAATGAAAAGAGCGACATGTGAATCAAGGAAATTATATGAATGAAATAGTAACTATAAGACAAGATATCAACTAGAATAATGTATACAGTCCCTTTGATGATAAGGCTCAAGAAAAATTTTGGATTTTTTTTTTTCGACAATTTTTTGTGGGTGATTTTTTTTTCACTTCTTTTCTCTAATTCAATCACAAATATCAATATTCAATTGTGAAAATCATGCAATTGAATTCAAGCACACAAGAATGGACAATGAAGTAGAAGATAAATAATGGAACGGCACTCCAAGCAATTGAAAAACTTAGAGATGCAAGAAACCCTAGAATTTTGAAACCCTAGGTGATGTAAATTTTAGCCAAAACAAAAATTCTAAAAACTTCGGTAGCCTACTTTTTTTTTTCATTTTTTTTTTTTGGCAACCCTAGAACAATGAAGCCATAAAATTCAATTTGATGATGCAATAATTAAAAGATAGAATCAGATCTGATTGGAAACCTTGCTCTGAATACCAAATGATATGAACCTGCGGGAATTGAATCCATTGAACCCACAATCAATTTGAAAACTTTCTAAGAAAGTCAAAATCAAGTCAATGGATGGAGAATCTAGACCCGATGAGAACTCGTTTCAAGAACCTAAATTATATTAAAATTTAGAATCGTTGAAGAACCCATCTCAATAACCCAGATTACAAAGGAGGAATGCCACAAAGATTGAGATTTACCTTTGATAAGTTCAAAAGTTCAATTAAGAACAAGATGAGATAAACTCAACTTACAATGAAAAAATTCATCAAATTTAAAAAAAAAACTCATTAAAATGAGACTATAAAGAGTATTTAAACCAAAACCGAATTAAAACCCTAGTTAAAATAATGCCCCATCTTCCAAAAATACCCCTGAGTGAATAGTACTGCGGCTACAGTATGTCGCTACCGTAACTCGCTACAGTACTCCTTTGAAACCCTAGTTCGCTACAGTACTTCTTGAAATCCTAGTTCAACAAAATAATAAATTTTCCAACATGTCCTTGACTAGGCCCCCTTTAAGTCATTCTCATAATTAAACCCAATAATTCTAAACTAATAAAATTAGTCATTTAAATGAATTAAACAAGTTGAAGGTCTTTAAGGGCCCAAAGCCTTTAAGTCATGTTGTTGCCCTCTTCCATAGCTTATCAAATTAATCAAAACTGGATCTTCATCTTTCAAGTCCATCTTGAGTGTTGGAGTCTTGCTAGCTTCATCTCAAGTGGATTATGACAATCCTTGCATTGCCTCCTTTATTTTTTTGGCTCTTGACCTTGTAATTGACCCATCTGGAATTAGCAAAAGATCTTTAAGGCTAGGTCTATCTTGGTGCCCATCAATTGAGGTGATACTAGGATGGCAACAACCAACCTCTGTGCAAGAGGTGAGAAGTTTCCTAGGAGTTGCCAGCTATTATTGGAGGTTTGTGGAATGATTCTCTAGATTGTCGAGTCCACTCACTGCGTTAACCAGGAAAAATGTTAAATTTTTCTGTATTGACAAGTGTGAATAAAGCTTTGAATAGCTAAAGAGGAGGTTAACTAAGGACCCTATTCCAACCTTACCCCAGTCTCGTAAGTCATTTGTGGTATTTAGTAACGTGTCGAAGTATGGCCTAGGTTGCGTCCGATGCAGGAAGGTAAGGTGGTACCTTATTTTTTTAGACAGCTGAAGGACCACGAGAGTAACTACCCAACTCACAACATGGAGTTGGCAACAATTGTGTTTCCTTTAAAGATATGAAATCACTCTCTATACAGGGAAGAATGCGAGATAGATCACAAGAGTCTTAAAGCATCTGTTTACCTAGAAGAACCTTAACATGAGACAATAAAGGTGGTTGGACGTTATTAATGACTATCAGTGTGAAATTAAGTATTACCCGGAAAGAGCCAATTTAGTTGCTAATGCCTTAATTCGTAAGTCGAAGATGAGAGACGTGAGAGAACTCTTAGAGCTGTACTCACTCTTGAAAGGAATGAGACACTTGATGATAAAGGACTGACCACATGAAGAGATTCTCACTATCCTGTAATAGATTAGGGTATGCAATTTTGATAAGGTGAAGGACTAGCAAGAAAGTGACACGAAATTATTGAGGATCCAAATGGAAGTCTGTAGTGGCAAAGGGCCTATGCATTTAAGCTTGAGCAAGGATGGCACCTTGCTGCTTAGAGGGAGGAAGATAGTTCTGGCTAATTCGAAAACTTTTTAACGGATAATAGTCGAAGCTCATTCCTCGTCATACTCGTTACACCCTTGAGGAACGAAGATGTTTCGAGATCCTAAGAGGAGATTCTAGTGGGAAGGAATGAAGCAAGATATTGTCCACTTCATCGAGAGGAGTGCTACGTGTCAAAGGGTAAAGACGAAGCACCAAAGGTCAGTTGGGAATCTACAACCTTTACTTATTCCTTAATGGAAATGAGAAGATATCGCCATGGATTTTGTGTTTGGATTGCCCAGAACCCCTAGTGTGGAAAGGATGCCATATGGATGATCGTAAATCGGTTAACCAAGAGTGCTCATTTGTTACTAGTCACCATTACAATCACAATAGGTAAACACTCCCGACTATACAGAAGGGAGATAAGTTAGATTAAATGGAGTCCCTAAGACCATAGTATCAGACCTAGATCCGAGATTTAACCTCCAACTTTGGAAGAGTTTACAAAAGCTAATGAGCACTAAATTGATGGACAATCGGAAAGGATTATCCTAATGTTGGAGGATATGTTGAGAGTCTTTGTATTGGATTTTAAGGGATCATGGGAAAATCATCTCCCACTCATTGCGTTTGCACACAATAATAGTTAGTAGGCAACTATTTAAATGGCCCTTTATGAGGCACTGTAAGGGAGGAAGTTTGGATTGCTAATATGTTGGGATGAGGTGGGTGAAACTCAGGTGATAGGCCAAAAATTAGGTCAAGCTTATATGCACAAGGATGGCCACAACTCAGAGTAGGTAAAAGAGCTACACCAATAATAGGAGAAGGGAGTTGACCTTTGTTGATGGTATTTGCATGTATCTCAAGGTATCACCTATGAACAGTGTTAAGAGGTTTGGGCTAAAGGAAAAACTAAGCCCAAGATATATTGTACTGTACCAAGTAATGGGAGACGTTGGACCACTAGTTTACCTAGTGGCATTACCCACAGAATATGAGTGGATGCACAATCTCAAACTTGGATTTGACCTTCTTTTTCATTGTCACTAAGCATCTCGAACATCTATAGACATCATCGCCTCGCTTTCGACTCCGATCTACCACCACTTCAAGTTGGGTAAGGTACCCTCAAACTTTAGCCTCGTAACCACTATTTAATTCTCTTGACTATTGTGTTGGCTGCCTATGGGAAGTTTGGCTTGTCCTTCTTTTGTCTGTTGGAATTTGTAGTCGGGTGATTTTTGGTTGCTTGATGTTTGGAGGGTCCGTTTTTTGTAATATTGTTGTGGACAAAGGAGGGAATAGATGTAAAATATTTGATTTGGTGTTCTGATGAGTTGGGAGTATGGCTATAAATGGTGACGTGCATTGTGGCGAAAGTTAAAGGAGGCTGGGCTAATCTATTGGTGGAGTATTGTGTTTGGACCTTGTACTTGGACCATTGTAAATTTGAGGCACTATGATAGACTATTTGTTTATGGGCAGTTTTTGGGCTCATGGATTTTGACTCTTATTAAGCTATAGTTTGGTTTATAGAATTGTTTTAGTTAGGTAGGTTTGGTTTTGGTTGGAGTTATTAACATGCGTTTGATATTTTTGGATTAGGTTGTGACATTGCTACTGTTCGTGTTCAAGGCTGAAGTGGTATATTGCAAAAGTTAGGTAAAGGTACTCCTATACTAGATTTTGCCTAAAATACGCTGAGGTTGATTTTGCCTAAAATGGTTATTTTCTGCACTTTTCTTTAAATAAAATATTTTATTATGACTGGTGTAGACATGTACAAACCCCTCGCCCGATTCTTCCTCAGCCCAGCCCAGCCCAGCGCCGCCCAGCCTCACCGCCGCCACCAACGACCTCCTTTCATGCTGATAAACACCTTCTCACCACCGGTGAACCCCATGTAGTCCTCTCTCTCCTCCTACGGTAGCTCCACCGAAATGAGTTTTACCCATTTCTCTCTCGTGCACCGCCATACACGACTACCCAGGCCATAGTACCTCCACCACCTCACACCGACAACCACCTCTCACAAACCCAGCCTGTAACGCCCCGTTACCGGAAGTCCGAAGAGTTAACTCTTAATACCTCAAATAAACTTAAATAGTACAACTATAAAATCCAGAAAATCCAATAAAATATTAATCAATTTAATCAATCCAAATATCTAAGTTCCTCCATGGGGACAATAAAGAAAATCTTAATAACATAAATTAAAAACTCAAAATTATCCTTAACTCATCAAATCAAAATACCCGAAAAATAAAATCAGTTTACTAACTACGACTCTCAAATAAGCACTTGTACCCTCGGGCACTTATTCCACTCTAATCATCACACCTGCTAAAACTTCTTACTCTCGTTCTCCAACTGAACCATTAAAATTATCTGAAAAATATATGGAGATAAGGGTGAGTTATCAACAACTCAATAAGCAGAGAACATATGCCAATGTGTAAACATTAGCAGTTACAGAAATCAGAATGCAGAACAAAACATTTTCATTTTCAGAGTGCGGAAGCAAAACATGTTATCAAAATATCAGAGCGAAAATTTAGAAATAATTTCATTCAAAAATATTCTTTGGCATAGCATAAATGATGATGATCATCATCAGAACATCATATCAGAACAGAAGCCATGTATAACCCCCGTGGTAGGGTTGTACATCTGCGGATAGCCAAGCAGAACATAAATCATTTTGTCACCAAGGTGTGCACTCAAAACAGAGACCACTATTATTACCCGTGGCTGGGCCGTGTCCACTATTATTACCCGTGGTTGGGCCGTATCCACTATTATAACCCGTGGTTGGGCCGTATGTCACTATTATTACCCGTGGCAGGGCCGTAACTGAACAAAGTGGAAATAGAATCAAATTCGGAATCAGAGAGTCATGCCAAAGGTTTTCAGAAATCACGTCTTATCCAAACAGAGTATTGAACAAAATCTTCAGAACAGAACAAAATCATATCACAACATAATTTATGCACAAATTTCATATTCGCTCTCTTTTTCAAAATTCAGAAACAAAATGTCAAAAATAAGCTCATGTCTACACTAGTCATGACAGAAAATACTTTCTTCTTAAACAGAATCTCATGAGTAATGCAGAACAAATAAATGAGGTAGTTCAAATTTCATTTCATAATCAGATATGTATATTTTCCAAAAATAACCTCAGCTCATTTTATTTTAATGTAAAGTCTAGCATAGGAATCCCGCTTACCTGAACTTGTTAGGTTTTTCAGAATTCCTCAAAAATGTCGAACAATAACAATCGTCACCTATAAAAATAATCAAGTATTTCCCGTAAATTTTTGATCAACCACTTATTTCGATATTTAAGCCTAAGCTTATAAAATAACCTATTTTAATTCCTCAAAACCTAAAATTCTCATAACCCCAAAATATATCATCCCTTTCTAAAATCGCTGATATCCATTTGATAACTTCGACTAAAAACATTTAAAAGTCTAACTTATTTATTAATGAAAACAACTTATAAAGTTTAATACTAGATAATATAATTGTCCCAAAATATTTTAAAGTAAACCATAACTATTTTTTAAATAGACTAAATCATATCTAAAGTGTAAAAACAACATTACTCCAATATTATTTACTCTTAAAAGAAATCTTTACTTAAAAGTGTACCAATACATAATAAAAATTTTAAGCACATTAGTATCACACTTAGTAAAAGGGCACTAATGTAATTTCCTTCATTTCTTTGAAAACCAATAAAAACCTATGGAAAACAAATAATTTGCATGGCAAGGGCTTACTCACGGAGGAATCATGCGGCAGCGTGCGATGGCTGGACTGGGTAGGCAGTGACGACGCGGCTGGAGAGCAGGTGTGCAGCGGACAAGCTGGGTTAAGCACGAGAGAGGGAGAAAATGGAGAGTGAGAGAGCGAGGGCCACAGTGTGCGGAAAGGAATGAAATTAGTTTGTGAGACGGGAAGGAGGCTTCCGACGGAGGCTCATCGAGAGAAGTGGAGCTGCGACGGAGCTGGGTGGCTCGAGGTGATGTGAGGTGGCTGACGGAACTCTCTGTGGAAGTAGCGTCGAAGTGGAGGGGCTGGTGCCGTGGGGTTGTTGGGTTAACTTAGGGGGAAAATAATTCCCATGTTTCAGTGTGGCAGATCGGAGGAGCACTTGCAGTGGTTTCTGTCGTGTAGCAAGGCTGAAAGCAAAGGTGCACGGGGAGAGTGAGAGGCCGGTAGAGGGAAGTTCAGTGGAGGACTTAAGCAAGAACTTGCTTTGTTTTTGGATGGATGAAACAGAGTATGGGGCTTGGGCTTTGGTTTTGCTCATTTACAGTGGAGAGAAGGGCTACGATGCAACTGGGTGGTCTGATTCAGGCTCTGTTTCGGGCTGTAGTTGGGGCCAGATAGCTTTTCCACGGTGGTCCCATGGCTGACACTAGGAGGAGGGGAACAAAGCACACGATGCTTGAGAGATGGTGGTCGGTGTCCGTGAAGTAGTGCTGGTTTTGGTTGTCCACGGAGCAGCCGCATGGAAAAGGAGGCTTGAATGGAGGTTTGCGGTAACACTAACGCTTGGTTGATAAAGTTTACCTATGTGTATAAGGTGCAGGGAAAAAACCCTAGGGAGGAAAGACGTGCATGTGACTAGCGGAAAGAACTATACGCCATTTTCATTTTTTTCTTCTTTTTAAACAACTACTCGCTGTGTCTCTCTGTTTACAGCAAACGGGCGTGGGCGGTTGATCGAGTAGAGCCCATTTTAAATATTTAGGTCCACATTTTGGATAATAAGAAAATCATAAAAGAAATGAATTTTTGGACCTCGACTCATCCTTAAAAAAAATGTACTTGTCCCATAAATTTTACGAGTGAAGATCCACTTGTTCCATTAACAGATTTTAAAACTAATTATCAAACCTATTGAAAAAAATTTATATTCTACCTAAAATATCTTAGGTCCGAACTCTCTTCCACAAAAGTTTACTCTCAATCCCAAATGGGATTTCCATAACTATAAACCCAAGGATTTTGTAAAGCGGGCTTGGCTGGCCTGGGTGTTACACAGCCACCACAAACCTCCCTTTCGCTCTATGTCGCATACATGCACACAACCCATAAATGGGTCTCACATGGGTTTCTTCCCTTTCCACCGCCGTATGCCACCTCCTGGCCACCGCACCTCCACCAAAGCCTTCTCTGGCCACTGGCAACCTCTCCTAGCCATCCCCATGTCGAGCCGAACCACCTAGCTCCCCCACTCTCGCACGGACTCTCCCTCCACCTCACGGCTTAGATCCACCACCGTAGGCCGTCGTGGCGCCACCCAAAACTCCACCACACCTCCCTCAGCTCCTCCATGGCCAGCCATGACCAGCCAAGCTCCCCCTCCAATTGCATGCTTTGAGACACACGGGTTTCCCTTGGAAACCCACGGCTTCGCTGTGTTCTGCCACCCCAGCCACCATGAAGACCACCCTCAGCCTCCCTTGGCCTCCCCTAGACTAGTCCTAAGCCCAAGTTGCCACTTTACGTGGTGGACAACCACTGTGCGTGGCTAACCGCCACTGTACATGGCTAGATACTTCATGTTATGCCCATCACCGTCACCATGAGGCCACCATGAACCCTTCCAAGACCACACCTAGCTATCCAAATGCCCAAACAGCCACTGTACATGAGTTAGTCGCCACATACAACCCTTCCGACATCATTGACTGTGACGGTCAACGAGCAACGCACGAGTTACCCCGACGATGGTATAACCTTCTCTACCTTGTTAATTATGTTATATATTAGTTGGTTGGTTGGTTAGGTTGTGGACTATGCTGTCAGTATTTGTGAAGTTTGCTATGTAGTATGGAGATGTGATGTGCTGTGTATGTGAAGTATTGGGCGTAGTTGGAAACTGTGTTGTGTAGTGTTGTGGATTGTGCTGTGAAGTGTGGATTGGGAAGAGTACACGCGGAGTGTACTCTGTGTGGTGTAGCGTGTGTGAAGGGAATACACATGGAGTGTACTCCATGTGATGGAGTGATGCATCATATGGTGTGTACGCCATAGTGGTGATGTGGCATAGCGTATGTGAAGGGAGTACACGTGGAGTGTACTCCATGAGGTGAAGGGACACATTGTGTGGCGTGTCGCAGAGATAAGGATGGTTGTGTGGTTGATGGCCGTAGAGCGTGGTGAGTAGTGTCGGAAACTATGAAACAGTGTCCCGAAGTAGCTGTGATGTGGCCTGTAGTTTGAGGTGACAAGTGTCACTATAATTAACTTATGGTTGGGAGTATTTGTGAAATGACAGAACAAGTGTAATAGTATGCAGCAGAAGCATGACTGGGGAATGTCACGAAGTGACATGGTTACTGGTAGTCGTACTTGTGATGTGTGAGGAGTTAGTGTAGGAATGGCATAGTAGGAACGTGACGAGATGTCACGATGTGACAGGAGTACGTGAGGGACCGTACTCCTGATGAGTTAGGAGTGGCATAGAAATGATGCAGCAAGATGTCAGATGACGTGACAAGGTCACGGTGTGGCTTGGGAGTAGTCTTGAGCTATATAATGTGACGTAAGGCGTAGTTGTGAATGGAGTCTTTCTTGTTAAGTGTTGGGATGAACTGTCAAAAGGGATGGGTAGCATGGAGAGTCATGCTAGCCAGGATAAGAGAAGGTTGGTATCGAAGTATGGCGCTTGTCCCTATGAGCATGTGAACAACGTGCTATATGTTAGTCTTAGGTGATAAAGGGGTAAAGTACATGTGTAATCTGTTGAGACACATGTGTCAGACGGATTCACCATATGCAATGGGTAATCTGACCTAAGCATGGTTACACTATGCTTAAGCCTCAGAGTTGGTTTAGAGCCATGTGGCGTGTATGGATGGGAATGAGGATTTAGTGTGAGCTAAGGTGCATGGAGGTAGTGATGGGTGTATTGTCTAGGATTGTGATGCGTGACTCTATCGGGATTAATCATGCATCGAAATGTGGTCAATAGGAAGAGTAAGATGAAGGTCTTAGTGACTTAATCCTAAGGTGAATCATGGGTTCACTTTAGTGGATGGGCACTGGAGATAAGACCTTGAGTTTGGAAGATGTAGCGATTGTAAGTGGATCCCGAAGGTTTTAGCATAGTAAAGGGCACGTAAGAGGACGGGATAGAAGGAGAGTGTTCCAAGTGAAGTGTAGCTTATGTCTTCTAAGTTTAGTTGCTTATGCACTAGATAGAAAATGACGCTAAGGTTATGTGTATGCATGTAGGTTGCCATCCGACACGCACATGAATGGACTGCATGATATGAAAGTAGCATGGAGTCCAGGTAAATATTATATTCATACTCTTCTAGAGTTTTTTAAAAGATATGAAATGAAAATGAAATGCTTTTCCTTTATGATACCTTCCGAAACGACACGAAAGATGTTTTATGAAAGCATGCTAAGTGTTCAAAGGTATATGTATGTACGGACCACCTTGGCAACCCCTTTTTACGCAACCAAATTATTAATTGTACACATGTGAATGGATGACTATACGCAGTATCTATTGTATGTATTTTCCACGAAAAGAGATGTTGAGGCTTATGCCTCGTGCTTTACTTTAAATGTCACGAAGAAAGTGTTTTAAAAGGTCCATATGAACTGATGTTTTAAGGATGCCATAAACTGATGCTTTAAATGATGCCATGAAAGAAGATGTTTAAGCCCATGCTCTTAAATGATATTTTTCCATGAATAAACTGCTAAATGAAAAGGACTGAAAAGGAAATGACTGAACTGAATGAAAGGATTGAATTGAAAGAAAGGATTGAACGTTTAATGTATTAAAATACGTAACGGCCACATGAATGGATGAAAAGGGTACCAAAGGAATGGGCAGATTGCAATGCTGGGTAAGTAGAACTGGTAGTGCACCTAGTGCTGCCCCCTAACGGAAGAGGGATTCCCAACCCGTGGCCAAGGGTGGAATCTGGGTCCAAAAGACCGCTAACCCCAACACACGGAGTGTAACAGTGTGTATCGACCAATGAAAGTAATAGGAAAGAATGTATGAATGCATCGAACTCTTAAAAAATGAAGGCACTGACGAGAGATACGTTTCACAAAAAGAAAACCCTTTTTAAAGAAAAACCCCTGCCAGTGATGTTTTCAAATGAACGCATGTATGCATATACGTATAATATGTATAGAATGATGAATGCATGACTGAAATCCTATGTTATTATATTTTAACTATATGAAGTAATGCTTACTGAGTATTCGGCTCGTTTTAGTTTTTACGTGTGCCCCTCCCTCACAGGAACTTAATGAGCAGTATGCGTCAGGATGGACACGGCCCATGGGGAAGAGCAAGAAAGTCTGGGTATGGGAGTTTAATTGTATGATAGGCCTTTTTATCTTAAGATTTATGTTTTCTGCTGTAAACCTCTTTTATTCTCAAAGCACATTTATTTTATAACGTAGAGTCCTGCACCCTGGGTATGGAAATAAAATGTTTTAAATCGAACGGTAATTCCTGTCATCTTTTCTAAAATCATTTTATAAAAAGTCACACCACAAGGACGGGCGTTACAACAATATATCTGAAACCATCATACTAAGGGGGTAACATGTAAAAACACTTAAAAAAAAAGTTTGAGGTGTTTTACAGAAAAATCAAAGACCAATTGCATGATGGCATTTTCATAATTACCAGGAATATCATGACCATAAATTTTAAAACTATACGTTAATATTTTCAAAGAGTGCAAGGTTTCTACTTGTTTCTAGGAAAACATAAAACACAACAAAAAGGAAATATTAAACCAAAAGAGAAAGAGGTGCGACAGAGGCTCACCATGAGGGAAAAAGGCCGTGGCAGAGCTGGGCGAGATAGGAGGTGGTTGTCCTGACGATGGCGCACTGAGAGAGAGAAATAGATGAGAACGGAGAGAAGGAAAGAGAGAGCACAAATCTGAGAGAGAGAGAGAGAGAGAGAGAGAGAGAGAGAGAGAGAGAAGAAGGAAAAGAAAGAAAGAGAGAAAAAAAAAAAAGGGGGTGCGGCGCTGGAAAAAAAGAACATAAGGGATAGGGTTTTCACCACTTGTTTACAAAACGACGCCGTTTATGGGGGATTTAGTGGGCTGGGTTGAAGGCTCACGGGTTGGGCTAGGCCTAAAAGAAAATTAAACACACTCAAACAGGCGAAAATAGAAGAGTCCAACAAAAGAATAGGGCACAATAAAAATAAATAAGAACCAAATAAAAACACTACAACTCAATATTAATAAAATAAAATAATTAAAATCCAACAACAAAATTATTCATTAAAGCAAAGAGCAATTTAAATGTAAATAATAATTAATATCAAGAAAGCACATCAAAATAAATTTCACAACTTAAAAATTATAAAATAAATCCAACAAAATATCCAATAAATTTTAAACAAGAGAACCAATATTTAAAATAATTCAAATAATCATTCAAATAAAAAAAATACACTAAAATACAAGGTATCACAAAGAAACATCCAAACATTCAAATTGAAAAAAAAAAAATCGGAGTTCTGGGTTGTAAAGCAAAAAAGAAAGTTATGCACTCACTGAAACTTGAAAGTTAAGGCAAAATTGGAAAACACTCACCACTCTCACTTGGTTTCTAATCAAGGAAAGGATTGTGTAGTTAAGTTGATGTGCGTGTGAGAGAAGAGGTAGCTGAAGTGAAATGGAGGATGTGTGTGGCGAGAAGAAATGAAGAAAAGAAAGGGGAATGCTTTCGGTTTTGTAGACCATATATTCGAAGGGGAAAGGAGTGTTATTCGGCTTAAGCTTTTTCCATACTCAAGAAAATCTAAATTTATTGACAAGTCTAGGCTTATGATCAAATGAATGGTGAAGGATGGAACCATGTGTGCTTGGGCATTCAAATTCAAGGGTCTAGCGGCCGGTGACGTGGCACTCTTCTAGTGGCCCAATTGGCATAAAAAAATAAAAATAAAAAATTTATCACACCAAAATTTCTAAAAATTCCAACTATACTAATTTTGTGAATTAAAAAAAAAAAATCCACGAAGTTTCGAGTTCACTTAAAGATCATAAGTCGACTTTGTTATTGAGATGAAAATCCAACTAGTTTAATCTATTAAATTTCCTAGATCTTCATATTAGATCAGCATATCCAAAATTAAAGAAAATTTCCTAATCTAATTTTCTTTTGGGTATTACGAAGACACATTCTCTAAACATG
Organism: Juglans regia; assembly: GCF_001411555.2. NCBI lineage: Eukaryota > Viridiplantae > Streptophyta > Magnoliopsida > Fagales > Juglandaceae > Juglans > Juglans regia. The sequence goes on along the minus strand of NC_049906.1, from coordinate 10,968,956 downwards.
TTCCCAAGACCTTTTCTCTTAACATATTCCTTAAATGTTTTTGGTGGTAACCCTTTAATGTGAATGGATCTGCAACCATGAACTTTGTATTAATATGTTCTATAGACATCTGCTATTTTTTAACTTCATTCTTAATGGAAAAATATTTTATCTCCATATGTTTAGCACTATTAGAGTATTGGTCGTTCTTGGAGAAAAACACCTATATATAGTCAACATATCAAATAAAAATTATAAACTAGCTCTCACTAACCTTTAGGTATATACAATATTTATCAATGATGTTTTCCTTAAATCTGAACGAAGTAATAGTATTATTGAAATTAAGATATCACTGTCTAGAAACTTAAACATGTCCATATATTGCCTTCTTTAATTTGCAAACTATGTATTCTTTTTCCTTTGTGGAGAAGCCTTCAGATTGATCTATATAGACATTTTCTTCTAAACTCCTATTCTGAACAACAGTTTTTATATCCATTTGGGGTATTTTAAAATCAAAATGGGCTATTAAAGCCATAATAATTCTGAGTTCTTCTTGGATACAGAAGAGAATGTCTCTTTATAATCAATGCCTCCCTTTTTAGGGAAACCTTTGACAATGAATCTGACTTTATAACGTTCAATGTTGCCTTTAAAGTCTTGCTCAGTCTTGAAGACCTACTTACAACTGACTATTTATGTCCTTTAGGCAATTCAACTAATTCCCAAACTTAATTTTGGTCCATTGATTTCAACTTATCATTCATGACGTCAATCAACTTATCAGAATTACTATTACTAATGACTTGTGACGATGAAACCAAGTCTTTTCCTTATATTATAATGTGTTTCTTATAAATAAACCACATAATCATCATAAATAGCATATCTATGCTCTCTTTGAAACCTCCTTAAAGTTATTTCTTGTTGTTCTTCCATAAGTGGTTCGTTGGTGATAACCTCATCAATTGATAATCAATTTGTTATTTAATAGTGTCAAATGATTCTACAACTATAGGAACAATAACTTCTTCGGAAGTTACGAGTAGTGAGACTTGCAACCTAACTTGAACATTTTATATTTTGTGATTGAGAACTCCCATTGATTTTACCATTCTTAATGAATTTGGTATTACCTGTTTCAACAATTTTTGTCTTATGAGTAGCCTCTATTTATGTGAGCTATATAAGGTTTCTTGAAATATTTCTTTTATTTATTTTTTCATCTCAACAACTAAAAAAAAAATTAACATAAAATTTCTTGATTAAATAGTAACATAAAAGTTCATTTAATCAAATGGTGTCCAAAAAAATACATCCAATAAAAAAATCAAACAACTTCATGAAATAGCTAAAAAAAAAAAAAGTTCATGAAAAACTAGGAATGTTTGTTTGTTTGTTTTTTTTTTCTTCTTTTAAGGAAAATTCTCATTAATAATAGAACTTGATCAAATACAGAGCTTGTCTAATAAGACATTGCCTGAGATGATCCTAGGACCCTCCTCGATCATTACAACATCATTCTCACATAAAAACTTAGCTTAGCTAGCTGATGAGCTACATAGTTTCCAGTTGAGGGTGTAAACACTTCCAATCAATTCTTCTCTTAAGCATCAATCTAATATCATCAACAATTTGACCATACCAAAACCAATTTTCACCCACATTGTTAACAACCTTCACAACTAACTAAGCATCATCTTCAAATATCACATTTCGAAGATCTAATTCTTGACACAATACCATTGCTCTCCACAAGGCCATGCATTCCGCTAGCACTAGTTTTGACTAAAAGGTCCTTTTAGCACTAAGTGAAACCTATATCTCCCTTTCCCTATCACATACAATGATCCCAATCCTCATCTTGTTACCTTCATCCACTGCAGCACCCCAGTTGGCCTTAATAAAATCATCTTCAGGTTTTTTTCCACCTTTGGATGATACTTGTCTCTGATCTAGTATGCTTAACATCCTTCCCTCTGGTCTGAGCACATTTGAAGTCTTCTAGTAAATCATCAGTGCCTCGTATTATTCACCTTGGATCTTCCATTTTGCCTTCAAACAAATATTTGTTCCTCCAAGCCAAATCTTCCTCATTGTTATTGCTACCCAAGTTAATTTTGGTTCTGTGAGTTCCTTTCTGCATCTCTTCCATAGCTCCATAAAATCAGTCCCATTTACATTCCACTTTTGTGCTGGACTAGTTACATCCACCCATACATCATTAGCTACAATACATCTCCACAACACATGAGCCACTGATTCTTCCTCTCTTTGACAAACCAAATAGAAAGGACTATCAAGGATATGCTTTTTATACAGATTTAGTCTAGTTGGTAACACATTTTGGCATGCTTTCCAAATAAAGCTCTTAACAGCTCTTGGAACCTCCAAGCTCCACATTTTTTCCCAACATTAATCAGTCCCACCCTTTATAGAGGAATCCCACTACTACATTTTCCTCAGATTTAAAGCAACATAATATGCACTCCTCACTGTAAAACTCCCATTTGACTTATACCCCCAATATCCCTTATTTGCCCCTCCAAGTCTGCTTATAGGGATTCTAAAAATCTGCTCTGCTTCATCCTCCTTGAATATTTTTGCAATTAATTCTCCCTTCCAACTATTATCGTTTTCATTGATTAGTTCCTTAACTTGTGCCTCTTGATCCATCATTTTAACTTGGGATTGTACACAAAAAGTTGATGGGGGTATGTAGCCATTTTTGTCCCCAGATCTTGATGTCTTTACAATCACCAACCCTCCATCTTAGTCCCTCTTTCAACAACTCAATTCCAGACCATAGGCTCCTCCATATCAAGGATGGTCGACCCAATTTTGCCTTCAATATAGATTTCTTCTTAAAGTATTTTTCTTGAAAAATCTGAGAAACCAAAGTTGATGGGCATTGCACCATTCTCTAACATTGTTTTGCTAGCATAGCCTCATTGAAACACTCAAAATCTCTGAAACCCATGCCTCCCTCAGCTTTTGAACTTTTCATCTTTTCCCAACTCCTCCAATGGATCTTTCTCTCACCTTTCTTGCTTCCCCACCATAATTTCGAAATCAAGCTTGATATCTCGTGACACAAAGTCTTTGGCAGTCAAAAGACACTCATAGTATAGGTTGGTATGGCTTATAAAGCTGACTTTCCCTCTGAGCTTGGGAAAAAAAAGTAGTTTTCCAACTTCTGATCTTCTGCCAAATACGAACCTTAATGCCCTTGAATGTTTTAAACTTTGACCTTCCTACCAATGCTGGTAACCCTAGATACTTTTCATAACTTCCACATACCCCTCCTCTTGCTGCTTCTATGATGGCTCTCCTATCTTTGTCTCTTGTGTTAGAGCTAAAGAAGAAATAAGACTTTTGCTTGTTAAGTACTTGGCCCGACCCTTTCTCATATTTTGCAGAATTTCTTGAAGCTTCATCCATTTAGAGACCGTTGCTCTACAAAATAAAATGCAGTCATCAGCAAACATAAGGTGATTAATTTCATTACCACCTATTGTCACTAACACTCCTCTAATGTCACCCCTATTCTTAGCTTCATATATCATCGAGCTCAACCTTTCAACACAGAGGATGAACAAATAAGGTGACAGTGGGTCGCCTTTCCTCAAACCCCTAGTTGAATAAATAACATCTCCTGGATTCCCATTGATGAGCACAGAGTAAGTAACTGATCTTACACATGATCAGTTTGATCCACTTCGCTCTAAAACCTAATTTTTCCATAACAGCCTCCAAATACCCCCATTCTACCCTATCATATGCTTTGGACATATCTAGTTTGATTGCTAAGCTCCAACCTTGCCCTGCTTTCATGTCTTCATGGAGTGGAGCACTTCATAAGCAATCATTACATTATCCTCTCCATTCAAGAAGCTTAACATTGCTTTGCTACATTCATCTCCAAGAATGTTCCAATGAGTCTGAAAGAAGAATGCACCAAATCCATCTGGGCCAGGGGATTTAAAAGTTCCCATTTGTTGAATTGCATCATCAATCTCTGTTCTTGTGAATGCAGCTTCTAGCTTGTTATTCATCTTTATTTTGACTCTAGCTTCCATAGAATGCAAACAATCTTTAATTGCCTCTGTAGATGGGTTTGAAGAGGTTTAAATCTTGTCAAAATATCACTTGAATGCATCTACAATAGCTACAGCCTTTGTCAATAACCTTTCAAAATCAACTTTAATTTGTTTGATAGTATTCTTTTTCTTCCTTTGTGTTGCACATGCATGAAAACATAGAGTATTTCTATCACCTTCCTCATACCAATTCTGTTTTGCTCTTTGTTTCCAGTTAATGTCTTCTTGTTCCAACAGAACCCCCAACTTTGATTGTAATTGTTTCACCTCATTTATCACATGCTCGTCTTCATTTTCTTGTAACTTCTTCAGCTGATTAGAAAGATCTTTAGTTTCCTTCCCCCTATTCTTGTCCTTTTGTCTACTCCATTTGCCAGGTGCCTTTTCACAACTCTCAAGAAGGCCCTTCACCTTATATATAGGATCAACATGATTTCCACCAAAGTTCTAGGTTTCTTGTACAACGTGACCACAATCCTTCTCGAATTCCCATTTTGCCTCATACCTAAATAGCTTCACACAATTTCTGACTTCCTCCCTTTTCTCACTAAACCACATGAAAATAGGTCTGTGGTTAGAACTTCTAGCCACCAATCCTTCTACCCCATAATTCTTGAACATGGTTGTCCATAGTGGATTAGCTACTGCCCTATCCAACCTTTCCTTTGTGTATGTTCCATCTCCATGTTTTATTACTCCATGTGAACTTATCCCCTTTACAACTAAGATCATAAAGGTGGTAGACCTCTATTGAATAGAATTACCAATAAGTGATCCCTTATTACACACCATGCATATTGAGAAGATGGATATAAATCTGCCAATAACTCCCAAGTTTCTGACCTTCTAGCTGCATCTGGTTGACCATAGAAACCTGTCAATAGCCATTTTGAGCTAGCTTCCTCATCTGTAATCCAGGCACTTATATGTCTAACTCAGTAATTAACAATTTCAACCTTACATTCTGTTCTCCACAGGAGTGCTAAACCCCCACTTCTACCCTTTGCATCTATCACAAAACACCCCTCATACCCCATCCGTCACTTCAATTTGCTAAAACTGGTAGCATATAATTTTGTCTCCATTAAGAAAACAAAGTTGGGTCTCTTTTCCTTCACCATTAGAAAAGGGTCTTAAACTGTTCGAGGGTTCCCAAGCCCTCAGAAGTTCCAGTTTAAGAGAATCATTAGGCTTGGTAGGGTTGACTAGCTACCACAACCAATTCAGAATTTGTTTTCTCAGCAGCATTTTCACAAATAGTTCTTGCTCGCTTTGCGTTACTGTGTCTACGTATAGAGTTCTCATCCTCTTCACATGACCTTTTTACATTGAGACATCTTGTACCATCACTTGATCCCTTGCCTTTTCCTCTTGCTCGCCTTTTCCAGCTTCGAATTTGTTGACCATTATTAAGAAAAAACCCCCGTTCTATATTATCTGCCTCAACACTATACTCCTCATAGTACCTCTTATTTTCAGGATACCCGACTTCCGTTGTGACTTCTAGCACAACATCAACATTCTCACTTTGAATTGGGCCTACTTTCATTAAGCCCACCACCACATCCTATTTATTATTAATAAAATTATCACATGGATATTCTTTGCTGAAATCATTCAACTTGCTTTGGTAAGAATCCATTCCCCCCACCTCATTTTGGTAAGAATCCGTTTCCCCCATATTTTCTCCACCCGCACTATCCTCCTCTGCCATATCTTTATCCTCATTCAAATTCAAATTCTCATAACTTGCTCCCCCCCTCGACATCTTTCCTTTTATCCACCACCTCCCCAGACGTCGTTGGTGCTACTCCGGTGCCAATGACCTGCATTGGGGATGGTGACTTCCAATAAGTTTCTACTGATTCTTTTTCATTTTTGTTATAGCTCCCACTTGTATGTTTGTTGGGAAACTTCTTCTGTGTAGCTTCTACTTGTAACCAAGAGCCAAATTGAGACTTTAACCCTACTTTCGATGGGGAGGAGCTTTCCGATCGAATTACCAATAAGTGATCTGCATTCCTTATTTATAAATGCCATTGAAAAATGATGAAGTTGCACCCAGAATTGTTCATGATCAAAATTCATCATTTGCGGCTGAGTGTAACCATTAAAAGGCTTCAGAACAAGCAGATAGTTATTGAATAGCCACGGTCGTCCCATCACTTTCTGTTTATCAGCTTCCATATCAAACGTAATGAAAAAATTATTATGTTCATATTTTATGAAGGATGCCACTTTTCTAATTTTCCATACTTTCCCCATGGTCGAAGTCAAAACATCTCTTCTTATACCTCTTTCCGACCACCTTCCCGACCACACTTCGTTCCCCTTTCCTCTTTACCTACTCTGGGACTTTGCCATCCAAGACAATCGTTTCACTCTCTTCCTCTGTTAATCTCAGATTCTCCCACTTTTCTTCAAGTCCTTCCATCCTGTCACCACTGTAACACCCGAGCACAATCTTAACCTAGGCCCATAGAGAAAGGCTATGTTGCTAAGGAAAACCACTCCATTTATGAGTAATGTGTACTCTTAATTGATTGATTTATTTTATTATTATTATTATTTTATCTATTCAATTTTTCTCCCTCTCTTCTCTCCCCCACCAGATGGTTTACTCGACGGTTTTCCTTCCCCGTTACCCACTTCCTATTTTCTCTCAACAATTGTTCTCCCTCTATCTTTCTTTTCTTCTCTGTGTATCTCTCTGAGTGAACCCCTCGCTGCCGTCTAGAAAACCAAACCTAGAGAAAATCACTTGCGTCACACGAGGAACATCATACATGATTCAGTGGCAGCAACACAATGTGGCAACGATTGCCGTGAACCAGTGGACCAGAATTAGAGCAATGTCGCCCAAGCATGCTGAAGTCTTTTCACATACCACCATGCATCACCAAGTATAAGACGTTGTGATACTCAACTTGCACCACCCGAACCACCATGCTCAAACACTGTCCTGCCCTTGCCAACCTTGAGCAACCACCGAAAGAGAGACACTCAGCCACCATGAACCACTCAACCACCCAGCACGACGCTCTATTGGGTTCCATCAACATTGACCACAACCCCACCGCCGTAACCAACCCTGCCCCTTGATAGCCCAACTCGAGTCAGCCATCGATGCTCTGCGCTACACCACCAGCCCACATGGCGACACCGTAACCCAACTAAAGCGAAGCCTCTGTTTTTAAGCAAGAAAATAGAGCAAGTATAGTGCTTTTAGCCCTGATACTTCCCGCACGATCGTCCACCACCCTCATGCACCTTCATCAGCAAACAGAAGAAGCCGAAAAGCAAGACTCAACGTTCGGACTGAAGCCCCCACCACTTGGTTGTCGTGCTCCTTTCCTCCATAGATCGACGTACAACACATAGTGGATGGCACCTACTTCTGTCGGCACCACGCCAACCCCCATCGCAACCACCATCTGAGGATAACGCTGCTCCAATCCACCGTCTTTCACCACCTTTTGGATGTCCAACACCACTTCCGCAGCCCTCACATTGCATGCATGGAGCGTACGTAAATTTCCTCCTCCCCACCTCTCGAGCTCTCTCTCTCTCATCAAATTTATCTCTCTCTGAGTTCCGTGCCACCGCACCTACCACCTTCGATCTCCGCCAACCTCGCCGGCCGTCGTGACTCTCCCCTCTCTCGGTGAGCTTGGAAATCCCTCTATCGCACAATTTTGGTCCATTAATTTTCATAATCTCATATTCCTTCAGTTTCCATGCTTTTCTCAAAAGCCCATGCATGTTTATGAGTTTTTCCCAAAACGCCCTTATCATTAGGATGGTTCCATATTGGACATGATTTTACGTTGGGGTTCAAGATGATTACAAAAAATTTGTATGTTATTTTATGCGAGTTTCGGCTCACTTTATTTTAGTCCAAAGTTTGTTTGGCAGAAAATAGTTGGTTTTTAAATTGCAGTTGGTATTAAGGTCTAAAGAATTTAGAGTCTGTCTATGTCAAAAAAATTGAGTGAACATCGATGCATTCGAATTTTGATGATATTTTAGGCTTTCGAGAAATTTAGATTTTTAGGAAAGTAGGTTACTTAGCATTTCAAGTTCAAGTATTGAAAAAGGTATTAATTTCGGATATTTATGGAAATTACGTAATTATTTTTATAGGTGATGATTGATTTTCATTCAGTACTGTTGTGAAGAATTTCTAAAAAGCTAAAAGTCCAAGTAAGCGGGCTCCTTTGCCAGGCTTTATACGAGTTATTGAGACTAAAGTTGACTTTCTGAAAACTTTGCATATTTTGTGATGAAATGAGAATTTGGGAAAAACCAACATCGGTCGCTTATTTGCATTACTCATAAAATCTGTACGAAAAAGGGAAAATATTTTCTGACATGCATTGTGTAGACATGAGCTAAATTTTGTAATGTTGTCTCTGAAATCTGAAAAAGAGCGATATTGAGAATATGAAAAAATTGTGCATTGATTTAGAAAGATGCTCCAACTTTTATTTTTCAGTAAGTGAGAACGATCTGGTTATGTTTTGGTACTCTATTTTGTTTTGATATGGCATTTGAAAACCTTTGGCATGGTGTGCTGATTTTGTATCTGACTTTGTCTCTGCTCTGCTCTATTATGCTCTGCTCTGCTCTATTATGCTCTGCTCTACTTTGTTTGGGTTGGTACCAACTTCTCTGTCTCTGAGTGCACCCACTTTAGAAACAAAGTGGTTTTATGTGGTCTTTCTTGTATGCACACTCGGGGCTCCGAGAGTTATAAGGGAAATATTTCACCTCTGTCTCTACCTAGTTTGGCCACCAGGGATAGCACAACTCTACCACGGGGATAAAACATGGTTTCTGCTATGTTAGATGCTCTGTTTTGGTGTGATGATGATGCTTAGGTTATGTTATGCCAAAGTACTCTGAGTTTTATGTGTTTTAAAACTATCGCTCTGTTACGTTTGAAAACATGTTTTGTTCTGCATAATAACTCTAGAAAATATTTTGTTCTGCATACTGTACTTTGTAAATGCTCATATTTGCATGCTAGTATATGTCCTTTGCTTATTGAGTTGTTGATAACTCACCCCTTATCTCCACAACATTTTTAAGATATTTTAGATACTTTAGTGGAGGTTCAAAAATAGGAAGTATGGGCAAGACTTTGTGAGCATAATCTTAAATACAAAAATGGTACTTGTTATTGGAGAATTTTATTGAATAGTTTTGTTTTGCTCTATTGACTTAGTACTTTGGGAAGTTGGCTTTTATTTTGAGATTTCGTTGTAATCTTAGTTATTTATTTTGGAGTAGATGGTTTAAAGCAATGAGGTCTATGAGTAAATGAGGAATTAGAGTTTACATTTGTATAATGAGCAATGATTTTAAGTGTTAAGAGGTAACTCTCCGATCCATCTAGGATCGGGGCGTTACAACCACTCAGATCACCACCACAACAATGGTGCTGTAGACTAAAACCCTCCTCTTAGTCTCTAGAGAGAAAAGATAAGAGACTTGCAACTTGTCCATTACAAACACATTTAACTTCGAAAAAGTTGTTGAATAAAACATTTGTCACCTATGACATATAATTAATGGGCTCGACCCTATATCTATGAGAAGGTGAAATATCACATAATCATATTTGTAGCCCTCTTGTAAAGTAAACCTAATTTTAAGCATAAATAAAATAATATGTATTTATAAAAAATTATACACGGGTATTTATGTTAATTTAAAATCGATCTCGTTTTCTCAATTAAAGGGATAGAAAATTTAAAGTATCTAATTCCTTCTAGATTATTTTCACTCTATCCAATGACTTGTTGTTGTCTATTTTCCATCATGTTTTGAATTGCCTTAAAACTTTCCCACCATCCACTAATTCAGTTAAGCAAGTTATCCAGTCAAAAATAATTCCTAATTTATAGTTGTTTGCTAAAATGTGAATATTATACACGGCTAGAGGTGAAGCCCAGCTTGTCGCATTGAAGCCCATTTGCAGTACCGAAAACTAAATGTCGGCTGAAATGTTAAAAGCCCAACTTGTCGCAAAAAAGCCCATATGCAGTACCCCCCTTGGATAAATTTCGGAAGTTGTGTTTCGGCTTTTATCTAATGTTCAATGTATGTACTGTAGCACCTTTCGGCTGGGATCATTTGTCCGCTTATAGACGTGCGTGGGTAATTAAAGACGAATTTCGTTTCTATGTCCCCCGACGTAACAGATATAATGATGATGTCACTAAAAAGAGTCTTGAACTTAGGAAATAATAGCCTTACAACTAGGGTTATCACAAGCATACCAGACAAGTAGCTTGTATCAGCATCATGATTGGAAATCTCCTCACTGTCATCGACAATAGACAACATCACATCCATAAAGTCTTGATGTTCCTTCTTTACCTCCCCATAAATTCTTCTTTGCTTGTGTTCTTCTAGCCATCCTTCAAGCTCATGATCTAATTTTTTTGCTATTTTCTTCATTGCCTTCTCGTACCCACCCAAGTCCAACCATCTTAGATATGGAAGTAAATCTGATGCTACAAATGTCCCAGTCAGCACAAAGAAATCTCTCATCGCATTTCGAGATTGATCATTTCCTTCATTCTCATCCTGGGTTACAGCCCAAGCTAATCGTTTCTTTATAACCATCATAAACACAACGTTTAGGGTTACATAGCCAAACCATCTTCTCATCTCCACTATTGCATTGTTGTTCTTGGCCGACAACTCGTAGATCTCTTTTATGGCTGTGTTTACCTCTGACTCTCGGATGTGTTTCAACATCTCGATATGGTGATTTGAGAGGACCTCAAAAGTGACTATTCTTCGAACATGACGCCAATAGGAACCATATGGGCTGAAAGCGAACATGGCATAGTTGTAACCCATGAGTTCTGTCGCCAAAGCTTTTGGACGGCTGGCAAAGACTTTATCGTTGGTAGTGAAACACTCTTTAACCATCTTTGAACTGCTTACTACTATAGCTCTACGCATGCCCAACTTGATACTAAAGATTGGTCCGTTCTTGTCGGCCATGTCACCTAGGATTATATGGGCAGGTACTTGCGTCCTTCCTAATAGGTGGAGGTGGCCGATTATAGGCCATGCACCACCAGCTTTTGGTGGGAGTATCTTTTGGGGGGCAGCTTTTTGGGTTCTCCTCCATATCCAAAATAGAAATAAGAAAAAGAGCAATAGGCAAGTATGATGGCCATAAAAGCAATGGAAGACAAGAATCCGAAAAGCATGGTTGTTTTGGTTGTCGATGGGGGTTTATAGAGAGATAAGGGCATGCATCCTTTTGAGTCATTCGTGTCGGCCAAGGTCGACAAACACCGTTTCCAAAAAAGAAAATTCCAAAAAGGTTCCGTCTAATGTTTGCTTGGTAGCCAATTTTCTATGACGTCACGTGAACACAGACAAAACGGATCGGATCGAAAGCCATCCTGGATCTGGATATTTTGGCTTACACGATGAATTGTTGTTCAAAAACGCAAAGAATGGTGATTGACATGACATTACTAGTTAATGGGGCCAATCTTCGACAATAGTACGGTAGGCTGGTCTAGCAAGTTGCACGGAAGAGACATCAGAGCCCACTTGCACATCGCTTTCTTAGATTTTCATTATTCTGAAGCTAAAGGTGTGGTTTGAATTTAAGAAGTGTCTCTTAATTTTATTTTATTATTATAATTTTTTAAATTATTATATAAAATATAATAAATAATTTAATATTTTAAAATTTTAATTCTACTTTTTTAATTTTTAAAATAATAATAATATTAAAAAATATATTTTAAAATTATTTTATCTAATCTAGAGAGATGGAAGCAGCCAAAAGTCTGCAATAAATAGGAAGCAATTCCGAGCCTAGAGAGAGTTGCAATAAATAGAAGCGACCATCAAAAGATGGAAGCGGATATTTTGAGACACTGATCTTGCCGTCACGAAGGGAAGAAGGTGTATCTGATTAGCTCTCGCTTTATATTCTCATTAATTAGCTAAAAATTAAATTTAATAAATATTTAATTATTAAAAAATAAAATATATTCATCTTAGATTAATTAAATTTTAAATATTTAGAATTTAACTACAGTAATTTTCAAAAAAGTTTTCAAATTTGAAAGTTACTGTACATACATCAAATACATATTTTATTAATTATTTCTCTCTATTTTTCTTTCTATCACATATTTTATCATAATTTATATATTAATTTGACTTAGTGATATATTAATTTAATAAAAACATGATTATTAATTAACATATAATAGGTAGAATAGTAAAATATGATAAAATTAAAAAAATTAATAATTAAAAAAATTAAATATTTTTAAAATTATTAGTTATTCATTACCATATAATGAATAAATGTATAATCTAATATGAAGATTTAATGTGAATAACTAAAATAAAATTCATCTTATATTATTTTATTATTATATAATGAAAAAATAGTTATTCCAACGTGGAGAGATTTATGTGGATGAAATAGTCAAAAATCAAATTTATCTTATATTTATCAAAACTATCTTTTAACTTTGGCTAATCCAATAAGAGTGCTCTTTAACACATTTAAGAAAAAATATCAAACACACTTTTTAATTTATTTGAAATTAAAAATATTTGAACATGTAATATTAAAACAACTTAATTTTTTTATTAAAAATTTTTAAGACTATTTAAATACTTATTAAGAATAATACTGCAATTCCAAACAGACCCTAAGTCTAAAGTCTAAACTTTAAAAATCATTGTATGTGGTTGTATATATAGTCGACACTTGAAGTGACTTTTTTCAATAATTATTTTTGTTAGGAAAAGTCTCATAAATCGTCGTTATTGACTTTTTCTAGTGATTTACACGTCGCTGCATGTTTGTCTATATTATTCCTCTACTTCTAATCTGCCTCAACGGAAGTTAAAAATGCTACTAAAAGGTTTTTTTTCTAGTGATTTTTTTTTGCCGTAAATTCTAAATAAAATGCTACAAATGCACATTTGATTTGCCTATTAAATTGCTAGAAAATTTTTTTGAGGCGAATCATAGTCGTCGCAAAATTTAATAAATCGCCGCTAATGATCAGATATATTCGATTTGCCTAATTAAATCGTTGGAAAAACTTTTTGTAGCAAATAATAGTCGCTGCAAATACTATAAAATCGCCGGTAAAAAATATTTCCAACTATATAAGATCGCCATAAATAAGTTTAATATAGGAAAAATATATTTCCAACAAATTTTACTCGCCAGAAAAGATATTTCATAAAATAAATAAATAATTTACAAAATTAATCCTGATGAACTATACCCAAGCTATATTTCATATTAGAGATCCTTATATATAATAATATATGTATATATAATTGTAAGATATAATTAATATATGAACTAAACCGTAAAACTAGAAATTTCATGCACCGATCAAAAATACCCCTTAGTGAAAGAAAAAACTAAAAAATATTAAAATCAGATCTACAAGTGATAGTGAAGAGACAATAGAAGCCTACCGAGTCGTCTTCAGATTGTGTAACGTAATCTTCATCCATATCTGTCAGATTGTGTAAATATATTGTCAATAAAAAATTGTCATCATTTTGAGGTTATCAGGTAAATAACAACTAAACCAGATTCCTACTCACCAAAATTAAGTTCTGGAGATTTATTACCATCATTTTCATCCACTGGTTTATGAGTATCAACGAGACTTTCTGCTAACATTGTTGAGTACAATAATGTCATTTCACTTTACCGGTGGACGCATAACAAGAACTTCTCACAATCCAATACATAACAAAGAATTAAGTCAGTTCAACGAACAAAAACAATGAGAGAATCTGGTGTAACAGAGTACTGGTTTCAAAGTTTGCCTCTTTACTAGCAAGCTGTTGAAGCTAGCAACCCACAAGAGATCCAACACCAAGTACAACACTAGCCTGAAAGGAGAGAGCAATACAACCCCCTTATATATAATCCCTTGCAAAGTTCAGTAGGCAGTTTTGAATAATTATGAAGTGGCAGCAACTAGTTTTCAACGCAAGGTTCCAAAATTTTCATATTAAGTAAATCACCATTTGAACTAACCTGCTAAGATACATCACCTACATGCAAAAATAAATTATTGTAGGCGGTATCATGACATCACTTGTTCATGAGTATTCCACTAGCATGAAGATCGCGTCCAGCTTTACTTTAGCAATGCGATAAATCAACCTCCATCCCATTCATACCATTTTTTATCTGAGATTTTAAGGTCATTTGGTACTCCTAATGTCACATATTGAGGTTGAGTTAAAGAGATGAGATAAATGCAGACTAAGTGGCTAGAACTTGGGAAGAATCAGAGCTAAAGTTGCTGAATTTTCTGCACTAGCTTGTACAACCAATAAGTTAGTTAACCTGTTTCAAAATCTCCCTCCTTCAACTATAATCCAAACTACAAAAGCAATGAACTAGCATTGAAGAAAAATTGGAAATAAGCATGATTTTTGGGTAGACATAGCATGAAGCAGAAAATTCTAAGAGAAAACTTACCAGTTTGAAGGAAATCCTTAGTTGTTTACTTAGTTATTAGCTTGAGTAGAAGGTAAAATAATACATATTGAAAAGTGGAGGCCTAAACACATAAAAATGGAGGCCTAAACATAATTAAAAAGTGATTCAAATAGAGGAAGAAGTATAGTTAAAACAATAGCAGAACCTTTCTGTAGAAACTGTACAGCTTGGAACAAAACATGGCAGAAAATCATCTCACCTCTTCAAGCAGTAGATTGCACGAATTATACATGTTTCTACCTTCCCTCCACTTGGTTACACACCCAACTAAACAAGTATTAGGGGAAAAATGTAAGGACAGATGAGGTTGGAAGACACCATGACAGAATCTGTTGCAGAAAATCTCAGAACATGGAAGTGTGTTGCTGCTATCTTTTTACGTGCTAGACGTGAGGTAAGAGAGGGGAAAATGATGGAGTTTTAATCTAAACTGAACTTAGTCTTCTTACAAATGAAATTTAAGCCAAAGTTCCAGCCTTGTAGAGTGAAGATATAAGCTAAAAATGAAGGGGAAACAGCTGCAGCACAAATAGAAAACATCACAAATTTACTGATGTACTTTGAGCTCTAACAAGTTGGTTTAATCCTATTTACAGATCATATTTTCCTTCCTTATGATTATCCACTCAAATACACAAGATATAGAAGAAATATGTGAGAAAAGGAAGGTGAAACTCACAACATAAATTCTGGACAGCAGCAGATATTCAAAGAAAAGCTAAACATGGTTGTTGTTGTGTGTATTGTGCAGGCTGCTGCTCTTGCCTATTACTTGAATTTCCACAGAAACAGAATACATAGATTATTTAACTCAGACTGTAGCAGTTGAGATTCAATAAATTTTCTGTAGGTCTCCAATGGAACAGAATAGAAGAGGCACTCTTGCCAGTTGATAAACAGATCAGAAGCTACAAGATACATCACTCAAACTCAACACATCCAAGCTTGCATCATATCCAAGTACTAAAGGACAAAACATCTAAAACTTAAGTAGTTTACATGCCTTTTAAAGGTAGTTACAAGGATCAGATCTATATTATTGGAACAGGAAATTGAAAACTACATGTTATTGTGAGACAACCTACACTGAACAATTATTAAGGCTCTTAGTAGTTTAAAAGTAAAGTGGTCTTCAATGGCCATCAAACATAGTTTTGTTTGGTTTTGCCAAAGAGGACCAAACATGAGAGATTGGCCTCTAATACCAAGTAGACACTTCCTATGAAGCTCATTTCACATGATTCCAAGTGTAAATCCCCAAATACTGTTGCATTCCAAGCTTATATTATCAAAGCCTAGCTGATGCTTCCTGTTGTTCTACCCAACTCGATCTAGCTCATGGCCAACTAAAAAGTAGTACATTTTGACAATGCAACAGTATTCTCCTCTTCTACATTATACTATAGCCAAAACATTTCCCTAGTTTAGCTTATAAAGCTATTGATCATCTATAGCATATGTAACTCCTAGGCTCCTAAATCGATTGATAGATATATACATAGAATCCCATGCCATGCCTCCCATCGCATTAAACAAGACCTGTTGATAGATATATATAACAGTACAGCGGTTCCTTAGTTTTGTTGACAAGACCTACATGCACCTCTTTCACTTTGAATCATGCAGAAAAAGAAACAAATACATAGATAATAAATTACAAATAGCTAAATAGAAAGCTGTTATTGGTTCAGCAATGGAGAGACATCTCAACAATCATACAATATCCCTTTGTTATAAGCTTTTTGGATTCGTAACAGATAAAAGTGAGTAAAAAATATAATATATATCTTTTTTTGATAGGGAATATAATATATATCTGAAAACCTAGGTAGGCTCTTTTTTCATGCATCTGTTTTGAAAAGGTCATAATGAGTAATTAATTGAAGTGCTATTTGTAAAGGAAAAATGGATTTGATGCGTAACACGGGGATGGGGTAGCCCAGACACTAAGACTCTTTGCTTTACCTCTTGTACATGTTTTTTCTTTTAAAGGGAATATTGACTGATTAAGAAGATGATTAGCCATTCTTTGCCTGCTAATGAAAAAACAGATTTTGGATGATTGCCTTATTGATCACTTGGTGTGTAAGGAACCTAATTTCTTTGTAATTAGCACAATGAAAGGATAAGTTGTGCTCCATAGATATTATTAAAAACAAGCTGGAATAACAAAAACTAGTTCTTATTTATTTTTTTCTGTGATGATCAGAGGCTGAGACAAACTGATAGATAATACAAAATATATGCAAAACACTATCAATATTAGGAAGACCAGTTTTAATAAAACACCAGTCATGAGATGGAGAAAGGAACATTCTATAATTAATTGGCACAACTTATATTGCGTTCTTTTTCTTTTGCTCTGTATTCAACACAAACTTTTTATAAACAGGTTGATTAGTACCATTACCTCTTTTTTTCTTCACCAACCTGCACTATATAATATGATCTCTGATCAATTAAAATATCACTATTGACTCTGAAACGAAAATGCATATTTCGACCCATGATCAAAAGCTAGAGATGATCAGAAGCTACAAAATAAACAAAAATCAATGGATATATAGGACAATATTTTCATAAGTCTTGTGGCCATAACTTATAGAGATGAGAGAAACAGAGAGATGAGGGAGAGATCGAGGGGTATCAAGACTGGAAGAGGGAGAAACTCAAAGGGTGGATGTGAGAGAGATTCTTGCATGGCTGAGAGGAAATTGATGCCGGTGGTTGGGCTTGCGCCAGCGCACGACGGCAAGGAAGGGGAGAAAACAGAGAAATAGAGGGGGAGTAGAGTAAGGGTTGGGGCGCAACGGGGGACAAAGAGAAAGGAGAGGGAGAGGGTGGAGGGGTTCGGCGATGACGTCGTGGTGCTGACGACGACGGTAGTGCATGTAACACCCAGACCCAGCCAAGCGCCATTTTTTAAATATCTTTGAGCCGATGCGTATGAAAAATCCAATTGAGTGTTCGAGTATTTTTTTGGAATAGACTACGGGCTTAAAATCTTTGTTTTGGAGGTTTATGATTTTTCTTTGATGTTTATAATTAGGTTAAAAATCTTTTTATGGGTCCAGAAAATTTTTGGACTACTAGTTGAATTATTTTTTGGAAGTTGAGTCGAGGCCTATAATTCACTAAAAAAATCCAAGCCCGTGTTACGTTATTTTAGACTCCACGTTCTACACGGTTTCACGTCTATTTTATCCCTATGCATGCACGCCACTTTCTCCCTTCTCTAGGGTTTTATTTTGGTCTTCCATTCACCTATTTATACCTCTTGTTAGCCCTCATTATTATACACATTTTAAGCATCCTCAACCCTAGACTAAGTTGCTGCTTGTCCTCCTCATCACAGAAGATTAAATTGAGGCTTCCACTCCGTTGCTGCTAGTGAGGCCAGCCTGAGATGACTAGTGGCACAATCGTGGCGCTGCTGCGTTAGAAAACCAACTTCTTGCATCTTTGCCACCCAAACTCCTTAAGAGTTCACCACTCCAGCCGCTTCACCATCTTCAAGTAGCCATAACCCAGCCACTGCAACTCCACGCACGGAAACCAACAGGTCACTGTAACGCTAGAGGATCCTTGCCGCCAGCCACTGCCTCGAACGAGATCTCCTATGCACGTCAGAAGACACAAGCAGCCATCACACTCTATTTTTGACCCCCCAAAACAGAGTAAGATCTCCTTGTTCCCCCAGTTTTTCAACCCCGTTACAGGATGGGAAACCACCCAGCCAACCACAAATTGCCGTCCGAACACTCTTCGTCAACCATCATCAGCACGGTAAGCCCATGCCAAATCTACCCCTACCTCTCACATATTTTTCCCTCACATTTTGCTCCCTCTCACCGTGTTTCTCTATCTCTCATCAGTGGGTCTCTCTCTCATCACTCTATCTCTCTGTACTCAGCCGCCCAGCCGCCTTCCACCTCCCTACTCTTCGCACAACTCCTTACCGCACGGTGAGCATGCTTCTACTACATGGTTTAATAAGGAAGCTTATAATGTTTAAGTTCTGTTGTGCTGTGCCTTCCCATTATAGCCCATGCACTTTAAGTCGATTTACTAAAACACCATATCTTAGGTGAGTGCTATATTAAATCTAGTTTTGTTGTACGAGGACTTTAGTTTTTAGATTTATATATATAGAATAAACAAAGATTTTGAAGTATATTATTGAAGTATAAATCTCATATGGGAATAGTAAGTACAAAATTTTATTGTTTTTTAAACCCCTTTAAACATATACTAATTAAGCCTATTTTTTAATTATAGGATATTTTTGCTTGATCTACTTTAATAGATTTTATATAATTATGTTATCCAATTTTATATTGTATAGTTGGACCTTAATCGTAAAGAAGTTGGAATTTAATGTTTTAGTAGAAGAATTTAAGGGGATATTAATGGATTTGGAATTTAATGTTTTGTTATAAAAATAAATTTGAACTAACTCAGTTATTTGTTCTGCATTACTCATGAGATTCTATTTAAGAATAAAGTATTTTTGTTTTTGGCATGACTGGTATAGACATGAGCTATTTTGGCATTTTGTTTCTGAATTGTGCAAGAGAGAGCGAATATGAAATTTTGTGCATAAATTATGTTTTTGTGATCTAATTTTGTTATGTTCTGAAGATGTTTTGTATTCTGATATGATATGATGTGATTTTTGAAAACCTCTGGCATAACATTCTGTTTCTGTTTTTGTTCCATTCTAACCTTACTACTGGTGTAAAACGGTGGGCTCTGTTAGGGTTGGTACTAACTTTTGCGTTTCCGGTGCACCCACTTTGGAAGCAAAGTGATTTTCTACGTGGTCTTTCCTATGTGTACACTTAGGGCTCCGAGAATAATAAGGAGAAGATTCACATTCTGTTTTTGCTCGGTTGGCCGCCGGGATTTATACAACCCTACCACGGGGGTTAAACATGGTCTCTATTTTGATATGATAGAATAAGATGTGAGCCCAAAGGATTTTGATTATGAATATTTTGAACTTTCGCTTTAATATTTTTGATAATATTCTGATTCTACTTTTTGAAAGAAAATGTTTTATTTTATATTCTGAAAGAAAGTATTTTGTTCACATTCTAAACTCTGTAAATGCTCATGTTTACACATTATTATATGTTCTCTGCTCACTAAATTGTTGATAATTCACCCCTTATCTCCAAACATCGTTCAGATAATTTTGATTGTTCAACTGGAGAACAAGAGTAGAAAGTTTTAGTAAGGTGTGATGATCGTAGATGAATAAGTGTCCTAGAGTACAAGTACTTATTTGAGAGTCATAGTTAGTAAATTGATTATTTTCAGATATTTGGATGTGTTGGGTTAAGGATATTTTTAGAATCTTTGGAGAGTTTTTAATTTATGTTATTGAGAATTTCTTCTTTGTTGTCGCTATGAAGAAATATAGATATTTTGATTGAGCAAATGAACTAATATTTTATGGAGTTTTTTGGATTTTATAGTTCTGATATTGGAGTTGATATTAAGTAATAAAGGCTAACTCTCCGGATTTCCAGGATCGGGGTGTTATAGTGCGGGCTTGCTGGGGGTTCACAGGAGGGCTAGGGGTTCACAGGAGGGGACGGTACAGGTGGGGGGGGGATGGGGAGAAAGAGGAAAAGAGAGGAGACAGAGAGGGATTCCATGCATTTTGGCGCCCGCCGGGGGGAGGGTTCTAAGGCCACTCCTTCCCCGCCCATGCGAGGGTGGGTAATTTTTTCCAGTACCCAGCCCCCATCCACGTGGGGGTAGGGTACCCCGTCCGCTTGCCGGGGTGCAGGGGTAGGTAATTTTTTCCCGTGCCTCGTCTCAACTCAGTTATTTGGATCCTAAATGGCCCAGAATATGTTTTTGGACCATTTTGGGCCCATAATTTAACAAAAAAAAAATGTTTAAAAACTGAAATATATATATATATATATATAGAACTATTAACTATATAGTAAGTTTCAACTATTAACTAGTTAAGTAATAATCATCACTAAGATACTAAACTATTGCAATTTACAATTATACAAATTAAGAGAACTAATAAAACTATTACAATATTACAAACTCCTCTAAAAATACTAAATATTAAAAATTGTACTATTAACTATTGTAGCAACATTACACTTAATTGTAAATTAACAAAATAATAACTTTTCAATTTGATCGATTTGGGGTGGCGCCGTGGCAGTGAGTTCACTAAGTGGTGAGTTGTGTCGACTGCTGTGAGACTGAAAATCATGATCGTAAAAGTAAACCTGAAATATTAATAAGTTAAAAATAAAACAAATTAGAATTATATAGTTATAAAGATGAAACAAAAATTTTAAAAATTAAAATATAAAATATTAAAAGTACTAACCAAGATGAGATTGGGCCATTGGAATTTGGGATGAAGATGAGGCAGATGAGCATAGATTGGTCATTAGAATTTGGCATATGTATATTGAGAATATAAAAGCTAAAAAACATACAAGTAAAATAATTAGATACTAAAATATTATATAAAATTATAAATGCAAAAAACAATTAAGGGACAAATTGTGCAAACCATCGCAATGGTGGGTCCAATACAAAGTCATACTGCATTGGAGGTAACTGTAGACACCATCTCATGTATCACTATAACAATTAAATTTGAAATGAAATTAATTAATATCAATTAAATGAAAATAAATTAATTAATAAGAAATTAGAAAATAAAATTAAAATAAATACCAAATCCATGCTAATCACCACCCTCCTCCTCGACGTTGACCTCCTCATATTCAAGAACATTCGGAACATGAATTAGAATTCCCTTGATCCAATTCTGCGTGCAAATCAAAGCCTCCACAGTGGTAGGAGCTAATGAACTCTGAAATGAAACCAATACACACCCTCCGGTGCTGAAGGCCGACTCTGAGGCTATGGTGCTAACAGAGATGACCAAAAGACTAATACTTCACGGCATAGTCACGATACAATCCTATGGGCTATCTCTCCAAGGACTATTTGCTTATGGGTAGTTTTTGGGCTCATGGATTTTGGATCTTATTAAGCCATAGTTTGGTTTATAGAATATTTTTAGTTAGGTAGGTTTTGTATTGGTTGGAGTTATTAACATACTTTCGATATTTTTGGATTAGGTTGTGACATTGCTACTCTTCGGGTTCAAAGCTCAGGTGGTATACCGCAAAAGTCAGGTAAATGATACTTCTATACTAGATTTTGCCTAAAATACGTTGATGTTAATTTTTGAGAAAACTTGCATATTTTTGTTACAAAACCAACTATGGATATTTTGTGTGCTTTTCTTTGTATCTGAGAAATAAAATATGATATTTTATGATGACTGGGGTAGACATGTGCAATTGTTTTGTACTCTGTTTCTTTGTTGCATATAAGGTGAATATGAAGTCTGAGATTTTTATCTGATCATACGATATTACCTATTAAGTACATTTTTTTGTTCTTGCATTGTATTTGTAAACCCCGAGGCAAAAGATTCTATTCTGCTTTGGATGCAGGCCCTCCCACAGGTATATGAAACAATGATTGGATTTTGTTATTTGGCAGAATAATGTACTTGTGTATTCATCGTATATAAATAGAATTACAACATATATTCAGTTTACATTTGATAAGATTTGCTAACAAGTAACAACTCTTGGAGAAGAACACATTGTTACATATAAGACTTATCAACTAAGATAGAAACCATGTAACGAAAGAAGTTTATCTAGATAAGTTTTAATTCCTGCTGTAGATAACTCTTTCTCACTGGGTTGTGGTTGACTAGAACACTTAAAACTCAAGGTGACTATATCTCTAAGCATTGCTGTGTTGTTTCTTTAACGGTATATAATGCGGCCACTTTTCTGACCTAGACATGGGTGTAAAATGGTGGCTTCTATTCTGACCTTGCCATAACTGCAAAATGATGGCCACTATTTTGACCTTGCCACATGTGTGAAAATTTTGGCATCTGCTTTAAGTGCACCCACTTTGATGACAAAGTGATTTGCGTTATGCTTAGCTAACAACAAATATGCACAACCCTACCATGGGGTAAAGATGATGATATTTTAAATGCACTCACTTTGATGACAAAGTGATTTATCTTATGCTTGGCTAATCCTAGATATGCACGATCCTACCAAGGGATAAACATGACATATGTTTATGTGAACTATATATGGCTTCTTGAAATGTTTCTTTTGTTTTTTTATCTCAACAAGTAAATAAATAAAATATTAACATAAAAACTATTGATTAAATAGTAGCAAGTTCATTAAACCAAATGGTGTTCAAGAAAAAACATCCAATAAGTGTGGAAGGCCATGAACTTTTGTCTGAGTGTGGATGACTGTATAAGGAAGCTGGGAGTGCCTTTAGTGTCCAAGTGTGAGTGTTGTCAACAAGGTGCTGTAGAGGAGTTTGATCATGTGTTGTATAGTGGGTACACGGCGGCCGTCATTTGGAAATTCAGTTCCAATATGTTGGGTATTCCGTTTGTCCCAAATCGGTCTTGGAAAGCAATAGTGGAGGCTTGGTTTCGGAGGGCATCAAAATCATCATAACTTGGTACACTAATCGGTTTTGTTCCGGTGATAATTTCCTAGAATTTATGGAGGTGGAAATGTAAAGCTAGGATGGAAGGTAAGAAAAAAAAGGTACATGTTTTATGGAGATGGGTTAAATATTGGATTCATTGGGTTGGTATTAAAATTAGTAAGGCTTCTCGGTTAGTAGATAATGATTTTAAGGTGTTAAATTCTTTGAATTTACCTTTTATTGCAAGAAAGAAGGAAGTTTTGAAGGTAATTAGATGGGAAAAGCCAAAGAAAGGGTGGCTTAAAATGAATGTGGATGGTAGTAGTCAAAATAACCTTGAATTATCGGGTGCAGGAGGAGTTGTCAGGAATGAATTCGGGTCTGTGGTATATGCTTTTTCCGAGTCATATGGGTATGGGAGTAATAATCTTGCGGAAGTTATGGCTTTATGGTCAGGCCTTAAAAATTGTAAGCAATGAGGTATTAATAATCTTGTCATTGAGATGGATTCTTTAATTGTAGTGAATTGGATTAAAAATGGAAGATGTACTCTTTAGTATTTAGTGGATTTTTGGGAAGAAATAGTTGGAATATTGGGAGAGATAAATTTTTATGTCAGTCATATATATCGGGAAGGAAACATGGTTGCCGACTTTTTGGCACATCTAGGAAGTAGTGGTGTTTCACATGTGTGGGTAGGTCAAACGGAGCTTCCACATTTGCTAAAAGGGATCATCAGAACAGATGCATGTGGTCTACCCCATATTCGAAAGTGCAAAATGTAAATTTAGAATATTTGGTAGTGTACTTTGTTTTTGTCTTTTGAGTACTTGGGGTTTTTTATTTTTTTTTTCAATTTTCTTGTAAAAAACCAAGTACTGTGATTGTTACCACGGTTTTCCTCCGCCACAAGTGAGGGTTCATTAATAAATTCGGGCAGGGGTCACTATTGGACATGTGACTTCCTTCTCTTTCTTAAAAAAAAAAAAGAAAAAGAAAAAACATCGAATAAAAAAATAAACAACTTCATGAAACGGCTAAAAAAAGGTTTATGAAAAACTTGGAAAGATTATTGAATGAAACATTTGTCACCTATGACATATAATTAATGGGCTCGACCCTATATCTGTGAGAAGGTAAAATATCACGTAATCATATTTGTAACCCTCTTGCATAATAAACCTAATTTGAAGCATATATAAAATAATGTGTATTTAGATAAAATTATACACGGGTATTTATGACAATCTTCGCAATGAGGATCCTAGCACACCCATCGGCGAGAATGCTCTTACCTGCGCTCCAAAACCGTTAGTATCTCATTCAAAGTCATTGACTGTTTTTCATCAATCTAGGGACTTCACTCCTTTATTACTCACTCCAGAGTAGATGAGATTATATCATGACATGAATATTTCGGATATAAATGGAACTTTAGAACATAAACATTAATCTTGATGCAGCGTTCATCAATAAACATACTATCACAAACCATAAGAAAGTTTTAAGCTAACTTACAAACTTATCCTTTGCTTAAGAAAAAAACCACCTAATGCTGAAATAAATGCACACTAAGCAGAGGACATATACTATTGTGTAAATATGAGCATTTACAGAGTTTAGAATGCAGAACAAAAAATATTTTCTTTCAGAATGCAGAATCAGAATAATGTTTTCAAAATGCAGCGTTAGAACATGTTATCAAGAATATCAGAGCGAAAGTTCGAAAAATATTCATAATCAAAATCCCTTTGGCATACCATAAACTGAAACATCACATCTTATCTTATCATATCAGAACAAATACCATGTTTAACCCCCGTGGTAGGGTTGTGCAAACCCCGGTAGCTAACTGAGCAGAAACAGAATGTGAATCTTCCCCTTATTCATTCTCGGAGCCCCGAGTGTGCACATAGGAAAGACCACGTAGAAAACCACTTTGTTTCCAAAGTGGGTGCACCAGAAACAGAAAAGTTGGTACCAACCCGAACAAAGGCCACAGTTTTACACCCATGGTGAGGTCAGAACAGAACAGAAACAGAAACAAAATGTTATGACAAACATTTTCAGAAATCACATCAGACCATATCAGAGTACAGAAAATGTTCAGAACAGAACAAAATCATTACACAACATAATTTATACACAAAATTTCATATTCGCTCTCTTTTTCAAAATTCAGAAACAGAATATAAAAAATAAGCTCATGTCTACACCAGTCATGACAGAAAAATAATTTCTTCTTAAACAGAATCTCATGATTAATGCAGAACAAATAACCGAGGTAGTTCAAATTTCTTTTCAAAATCAAATATGTATATTTTTCAAAAAATAACCTCAGCACATTTTATTTTAATGCAAAGTCTAGCATAGGAACCCCACTTACCTGGACTTCTTAGCTTTTCAGGAATTTCCTCAAAATGCTAAACAATTATTAATTGTCACCTATAACATAATAACGTAATTTTCATAAATTTCTAATCGAACACAATTTCAATATTTGAGCCTAAGATGTTAAAATAATCTATTTTAATTCTTCAAAAACGTAACTTCACATAACCCTAAAATATCGTCACATTTTCTAAATTCATCAATGTCCCAATAATTAGTCTGAGCAAAACACAAAACTAACTTATTTACTAATGAGATCAAATTATAAAATTTAATACTAGCTAATATATTTATAACAAAATATTTTAAAAATTAAACAGTTAAGCAAGGTCATAATAATAAACACAACATTATTGTCTACTCTTTGAAAGAAAACCTTGCTTAATACTAATTTAATTTACTTAAATGGGTTTTGTAAACATAATAAATTAGAGAGTATTAATACACAATAAAAGTTTGAAAACACATTAGTACAACAATTAGTAAAGGGTACTAAGGTAATTTCATATATATCTTTGAAGCACAAACATAATCTGCGTGAAAAATAAAACTTTGCATGGCAGGGGCTTACCATGGAGGCAATCCAGCGGTAGCGTGCGACGTAGGCGAGGGACTAGGCAGACGGTGGTGATCATGGTGGAGTACTGGATGAGAGAGAGAGAGAGAGAGAGAGAGACACCAACGAAATGAGGAGAAAAATGAAAGACATAGAGTAAGCCGAGAGAGTGTGACACGGAGGTACTGTCGGTGGCTTACCAAGCGGGACGCGGCGGATAGGAGTGGCTTGGAGTGACCGTCGGAGTTCTCTATGCCGGTGGTAACAACGTGGAGGCGTTGGCACCGTGCGTGGTGGCGTTGAACGACAAGGGCACCGGGCTGTGTTGCTCTGTTTTCTGTGGCTAAAACAGGAGAGTTTCGTGGCTTGCAACGGAGGCTACGGGAGGCGTTGGGCGGCGGCTTCGTGTGGCTGGGCATGGTGGTGGGGTCTGGACAGAGGTTTTCGTGAGGTGGATGAACTGGCAGCAACTATGTGGAGGTGTTGAATCGCTGTTGACCATGCATGTGTGCTGCTCGAGGTTGCCCGAATGATGAACAATCCCAACGCAACCGTTTGATGCTGCGACTGAGAGGTGTTGGTTCTCGGTGGTGCATGGCTTTGATGAAAGCTGGTAGCTTGCGGATGAACTACCATTGCTTATGGAAACAAGGAAAACCCGAGAGGAGCTTGGGATGCTCACGTTTGGGCTTCCGTGAAGGTCTGTTTCAGGCTCTGTTTCAGGCTATGGCTGGGGCCGGATGGCTTTTCCACGGTGGTTAGCGGTTCAGGTGCTGCACGGTTGCACTATGGGGAAGGACTCACGGTGTGGAGGAGGAGGAGCCTTGGGGAAGATGAATGCAACGGCAAGAGGGGCTGGGCTGTGTAGTGTGCGTGAAAAGTGTAACGTAAATAAATATAGCAAAACAAAAGAAAAACCCTAGGGATAAAAGAAACGTGTGTGCGGAAGGAAGGATAAGCCGTGTGTGTGCATGCATGCTGTGGGCGACGGAAATAAGCCGTGTGAAAAAAATATAGACGGAAAGAGAAGAAAAAAAAAAAATTAAACATGCGGGGAAAATAAACGTGTGAAGAAAATAAAAAAAATAAAAAAAATAAAATGAACTAAAATAAATAAAAATTGGGCTTGATTGGATCCGGGTGTTACAGAAACCATTTACCAACAAAATCATCATCAAGCAGCCATTTTACTACCAGAAAATACTTCCAATGACTAGCTAACATACATATGATTCAAATACAGAAAACAGGAAAGAAAGCTATACAGTCACCAAAATTTGAAAGTTAAAGCAAAACTGGTAAACACTCACCACTCTCACTCAATTTCTAATCAAAGAAAGGATTGTGTAGTTAATTTGATGTGTGTATGAGAGAAGAGGTAGCAGAAGATAAATGGAGGGTGTGAGTGGAGTGATAAAATGAAGAAAAGAAAGGAGAATGCCCTCGATTGTGCAGACCATACATTTGAAGGGGAAATGAGTGTTACTCGGTTTAAACTTTTTGCAAACTAAAGCAGAAGCAAATCTAAATTTATTGACAGGTGTAGGCTTAAGATCAAATGGATGGTGAGGATGGAACCACGTGTGGTTGGGCGTTCAAATTCAAGGGTCTACTGACCGATGACATGGCACATTTGTGTGAAATGTGGCACTCTTCCAGTCATGGCCCACTTGGCATCCAAAAATCACAAGATTTTTATTGTACTATAAATTTCTAAAAATTCTAAGTAAACTAATAGTGTTATTCCATTTTGTCTAATTATAATCCTAATTATGGGTCAAGTACCCAAATTATTTGAGGGGTAAGTGCTGTTGTCTCATATCAAAAGTGAGTACGTTTTGGATACAAAATGTTCATATGATCCCTCGCTCACTATGTAAGGAAAATCCCATTTGCGGTACCGAAATCAAAATGTCGGCTGAAATGTTAAAAGCCCAGCTTGTCGCAAAAAAGCCCATACGCTGTACCCAGAGACGTAGAATAAATTTTAGGACTTCAGTTTCGGCTTTTATCTAGTGTTCAATGTATGTATTGTAGGACCTTTCGGCTGGGGATCATTTGTCAGCTTATAGAGGTGCGTGGGTAGATTCATTTCGCGAGTTCTGTAACTTCTGTTTCGGCTTTTATCTAGTGTTCAATGTATGTATTGTAGGACCTTTCGGCTGGGGATCATTTGTCAGCTTATAGAGGTGCGTGGGTAGATTCATTTCGCGAGTTCTGTAACTTCTGTTTCGGCTTTTATCTAGTGTTCAATGTATGTATTGAAGGACCTTTCGGCTAGGATCATTTGTCAGCTCATAGAGATGCGTGGGTAGATTCATTTCGCTAGTTCTGTAACATCTGTTTCGGCTTTTATCAAGTGTTCAATGTATGTATTGTAGGACCTTTCGGCTGGGGATCATTTGTCAGCTTATAGAGGTGCGTGGGTAGATTCATTTCGCGAGTTCTGTAACTTCTGTTTCGGCTTTTATCTAGTGTTCAATGTATGTATTGAAGGACCTTTCGGCTAGGATCATTTGTCAGCTCATAGAGATGCGTGGGTAGATTCATTTCGCTAGTTCTGTAACATCTGTTTCGGCTTTTATCAAGTGTTCAATGTATGTATTGTAGGACCTTTCGGCTGGGGATCATTTGTCAGCTTATAGATGTAACGCCCCGTATCCAGAAGGGTCGGAGAATTACTACCTGTCACTTACAAACCTATCTCTCCAAGCACCTAAAACTCCAAAGACTTCATAAATAACACATAATCTCATATTTCCAAATAATGATAATACAAACTCCATAAATCATCATTACAAAAATAACAAAAACCAAAGGGGTCCACAATTTTCCAAAAATCTCAACGAAATAAAATGATACATCTTTAAATCTCAATAGGTCCAAACAACTCAAAGTACTTCAAATACTCAAGTTATACCATTCTACTAACAATGGGACTCGACCTTCTATCCATATCTAGTCAAGCTCCAATTTCTAATCCAGATTCCCAGCTGGGAAATCAATGTCATCTGAAAATATATGAAGATAAGGGGATGAGTTATCCACAACTCAATAAGTAGAGAACATATACTAGTATGTAAACATGAGCTTCTTCAGAAAGTTTAGTATGCAGAAACAAAACCTTTTATTTCTTTATACATATCTCAGAAAAACGTGTTATCAGAAAATCTGAGCGACTTTTCAATCTTTTTATATTCAAAATCAACTATTCATATTTAAAGATCCGTTTCATATAAAAAAAAATGCTTTGGCATAACATATTTGAACATCTTCATCTTATCATATTATATGGTATCATATCATATATCATGTTTAACCCCCGTGGTAGGGTTGTGCTATCCCTGGTGGCCAAACCAGGCAGTGTCATATGGTGAACTTCCCATTTTTCAATCTCGGAACCCCGAGTGTGCACACAAGAAAGAACACTTTGTTTTCAAAGTGGGTGCACTCATATCATATCATAACATGTTAGTACCAACCATATCACGTAAACCAGTATCATCGTATCAGAACCATATTCAGAATCAGATTCAGAACAGATAAGTATGCCAAAGTTTTATCATATCCATATCATATCAAAACACGTGCGAAACATATTCATATCATTTCCATTTGATCAAAAACAGATCCAAATCATTTCATATCACATGCATAAAAATCTCAATGATATCATATTCGCTCTTTTGCATATTTCAGAAACATGTCAAATATTACTCATGTCTACACATTTCAAGTCAAAAATATTTATTTTCTCTTTCATACGTATCTCATGAGTGAATGCAAAACATATGCTAAGGTTGTTTTTCACTCTTTATTTTTTAAAACAACATGCAAAGTTTTACAAACCAACCTCAGTTCGTTTATTTTTATGCAAATCTAGCATAGGAACCCCGCTTACTTGGACTTTTTAGCTTTTCGAGAATTTCCTAAAAAAAATGTCGAGTCGACTATAAATCGTCACCTATAAAAATAATGACGTAATTTTTATAAGTTTCCAATCAATTACGTATTTCGATATTTAAGCTTACGCTTCTAAAATAAGCTATTTTAATTGCTCAAAACTTTAAACCCTCATAATCCCAAAATATATCATCACTTTCAAAAATTATCAATATCCACCATAACCAATGTGAACCTCAAGACACCAATATTTAAACCCGAAACAACCAACAAATCTCACATCAAAAACCAATCACACGAACAACTCCATAATCCAATACAACCGACCCCCTTACTCCTCGGACTCAGTCTGACAGAACCAATCAATTCACAATAAATATGAGTTAGTGCAAAAATACATTTAAATCTAAAATTTATTTGGAAAAATACTTACAATGCTATAATATAATTTTTGAAAGATCACGGAGCTACAAGAAGCAGCAACGCAGCAACAAATTGTGCCAAATGCACTGTGGTCGTGGGTCTCAAAAACCCACTTTTGAACAGGGACAAACCAAGACCCAAGATTGCTAAGGTAGGGCTTAGGGATGTCGGTGAACCTAGTGGTGGTGGTGGTTGGCCGTAGGTGGCGGCGTAGAGGGTGTTTGAAGTGCAAAAATGCCCAAATCAGAAATGGAGTTGGTGGGGCTTCATCGGTGGGGGATCGGAGCTGGGGTTGGGTGCATTGGGGTGCTAGGAGGTTGAGGATGAAGTGGTGAAGAAATGGTAGCTAGAGGTGGCGCGACGGCGGCACGCTAGCACAAGGAACACTGCGGCTTTGCGTCGAGCTTGGGGACTCACGGCAGCGTGAGAGAAGCTGAGATTGGAGGGTGGTGGTCGTCGGAGGGTGGGGAAGGAGGTGGGCTGGGCGGTGAGATACACGATGGCGCGCGACGGGGGCTGGGTGGAGGAGAAGGAATCGCACGAGGGAGAGGGAGAGAAGGCCTTCGCACACGGGAAAGGAGAGAGAGAGAGAGAGAGAGAGAGAGAGAGAGAGAGAGAGAGAGAGAGAGAGAGAGAGAGAAGAAAAGAGAAGAAGAAAAGAAAAAGAGGAAAGAAAAATGGAGGGAAAGAAATGAGGTCCAACCCTCACATCTTGGGTCACAAAAATGATCAAACGGAAACGATTTCAAAACCTCAAGTTAAATAAAATAATTCGAACGCAATGATTAAATGAAAATAAAATAATTAAACCCACCAATAAACTAATTTAAAATAAAGAGAAATTTAAATGCATAACAATTATAAATATTAAGGAAAACATGGCAAATTTAATTTTTACAAATTAAAAATCATAAAATAAACCCACTAAAATATGAAAATTTAAAACAAGAGAATCAATTTTTTAAATTAATAACAAATAATCCTTCAATTAAAAATATACTACAATACGGGGTGTTATAATAGAGGTGCGTGGGTAGAGTCATTTCACGAGTTCTGTAACTTCTGTTTCGGCTTTCTAGTTTCTACGTCCCCCAACGTGACATATATAATGATGATGTCACTAAAAAGAGTTTTAAACTTAGGAAATGATAGTCTTATAACTATTTCATAATTCTATATAAAATGGAAGGTAATTATGAAACGATAGTACAGGTTTCCATTTATACCCTTTTTCTCTCTACGGAATAGGGTTTTTTGCTGCCACAAGGTTGTTTTGCCTGTACGTGAGGTTGCATGGCAGTCGCAGATGGTGGCACCGATCAGCCTTCCTTTGCCGATTTGGTGGCTGCCTTCCCTCAACCCATACCTGAGATGGTCCTTGCACCCAGACCTCCGAAGATGGTGGAAGGAGAGGTTGATTTCTAGTTTACCAAAGAAGAGATCGCATGATTAGCGGAGCCATTCCGCTATTCTATCGTGCTCAAGTTCCTGAAGAACCGACCTTCGTTGGATGCTGTGAGGGCATTCATTCACAGTCGTTGGGGCCTTACGGCCATTCCAGTAGTATCTTCCATGAGGAGACCTTGCAACGTCTTCGTACATATGGCTAATGAAGCCGACTTTACCAAGGCTTTGTCATGGGAGGTCTATGAGATTAATGGGATCTTTTAACGTGCATTCAGATGGTCACTGGATTTCAATGAGGATGCAGAGCCTTCTAGGGTCTCGGTATAGGTTTCTTTGCCGGGTCTCCCTCCAAACTTTTATCAAGAAGCTTTCTTGAATATTCTTATGGCGCCCAATGGAACGTCTATTCGTCGTAATAATCCGACTCGTTGCACTACAAGAACGGATGGAGCAAGATTATGTGTGGAAGTTGATGCTACAAAACCTCCGCTAACTCATTTCTGGATTGGAGCGTCGAGGTTGTCCTCGAGTCGAAAGCAAGAAATAGTCTATGAAACGCTCCCTGCATATTGTTCTTCTTGTAATATGCAGGGTCATAACGTGCGGACGTGTAATCCTGGAAAAGTGGGCAAGAATGGGGGAAGAAAAGTGGGTAGAAAAGGCCACTCAGAGGCAAAGATTTTGATAAATGATCAGGGGGTAGAGAAAAATGATTCTGATAATGTGGAAGTGCCGCCGCTTGTTACTATGGAAAATACTGTTGTTGTTGAAAATTCTATGGGGATGGAAAAGGAAATAGAGGATGCAGGGGTGGACAAGGCGATTGAAGTATCATCGACAGATCATGTGCAGTTGGTAGACCAAATGGTGCAGTTGATATCTGAGAAAGAGGATAACTCGATGCAGATGATTGAATTAATTCCTCGTGTGACAAATAATGTAGTGCAATTGATGCTTATTGCTGAAACAAAGGCTGATAAGGAGTTGGTGTTAAATGTTGATGACCCAGATTGTGCTGGGAACGTTATGGGTGCGTGTCGAGTAGAGATTTCTATGGATGTGAATCAGACTTTGCCTGCGGAACGGACTACGGACTTGAATGTTCCAATAATAGTGCAGAATCAACCAGTGGTGGAAGAGGACTCTGATGAGGAAGTTGATGAAGAAATCCTAATGGAAGAGAATTGTTCTTTGGAGCCGGAACCAGAACAACATCCAGAGATTTTTTCATAAGCTAAAGAGTATTTTACTGAATCTGAGGTGAATGAAGGTAAAAAGAGGTATAAGAAAAAGATGTTTATTAAAATGTGTAGTTCTTCTTGGGTTGTTGCCCGAAATTCTAATATTGATCAATGATTGATTCCATCTTGGTATGGAATATTAGAGGGGTTGGGACCTCTAGAAATAGACTAAAGACGTTGGTGGGAAGATATAAACTAAAAATTGTTGCTCTATTAGAACCTTTTCAAAATTTTGAGGGTGCTAGTAAATTGGCAAGATGTCTAAATTTTGATAAGGTTGTTTCTAATGAGGTGGAAGGGGGAAGAATATGGATTTTGTGGAGTAGTATTTATAAGGTGCAAGTTGCTAGGTTACGTATGCAATTTATTTCAGTTGTTGTAGAGAATGGGCGTTGAAGTTTTTGATACATTTGATTTATGCCAAATGTTCCTGGGTGGAGAGGCGATATCTATGGGAAGAGCTCATCGTTAATAATTTGGGTTTAGATCATTATGTTGTTGTGGGGGATTTTAATATTATCCGGAATGATTCGGAAAGGAGAAGAGGAAGACCTCGACCTAATGTTGCTGTGGATGATTTTAATGATTGGATTAATCAAGGGGGTCTTATGGATATGGCTACGAAAGGGAGTATTTTCACTTGGTGTAATGGGCAGTCGGGTTTGGCCCGTTCGTGGGCATGGCTTGATTGCGCTCTAATGGACAGTTCATTCATTAATTTGTTTCCTAATGCTATTTGCTCTTATTTGTCAAGGTCTACTTCAGATCATGCCCCCATGGTCATTGAGTTCAAGAAAGATCCTTTTTCATATGGGCCATCTCCATTTCATTTTCAACAAATGTGGGTGGATCATCCTGGTTTCCTGGATTGTAACGCCCCAATGGAAGGCCCAAACCACATGGCTTATACTCCAAAAGGACTAGTCAATGATACAATTGGAGCCCTACTAGAACCTTATAAAGAGCAAGAACTTCTCCTTCCCGAGCAATGTGGGATCCCATACACCACCTACCCTTATCCATATCATATGGGGTATCACAATCTACCCCCCTTAAATTCCCGACATCCTCGTCGGGCCTGTCCATTGTAGGTGGCACGGTTCAAATCCCACATTTCTAGTTGGGATAGGCTCTAATACCATTTGTAACGCCCCAATGGAAGGCCCAAACCACATGGCCTATACTCCAAAAGGACTAGTCAATGATACAATTGGAGCCCCACTAGAACCTTATAAAGAGCAAGAACTTCTCCTTCCCAAGCAATGTGGGATCCCATACACCACCTACCCTTATCCATATCATATGGGGTATCACAATCTACCCTCCATAAATTTCCGACGTCCTCGTCGGGCCTGTCCATTGTAGGTGGCACTGCTCAAGTCCCACATTTCTGGTTGGAATAGGCTCTGATACCATTTGTAACGCCCCAATGGAAGGCCCAAACCACATGACCTATTATAACGCCCCAATGGAAGGCCCAAACCACATGGCCTATACTCCAAAAGGACTAGTCAATGATACAATTAGAGCCCCATTGGAACCTTATAAAGAGCAAGAACTTCTCATTCCCAAGCAATGTGGGATCCCATACACCACCTACCCTTATCCATATCATATGGGATATCACATGGATTGTGTTCGAGTTGCTTGGAGTTTACAGTTGGTAGGTTCTCCGATCTTGTGTTTAAGTAAGAAATTAAAACAAACAAAGGTGATGCTTCGGGAATGGAATAAAAGAGTATTTGGCCACACTATAGGGCGTATTGATACCCTTGAAAAACAGGTTGAGGTGATTGAACAGCAGCTTCAATCAAATTGGGTGGTAAATTTGGAGAGAGAACTACATGAGGCAGTCTCAAATCTAGCTGGTTGGAGGCGTCGGGAAGAGATGAGATTGGCACAAATGGCTAAGCTTAAATGGAAGGTGGAGGGTGATTGTAACTCAAAATGTTTTCATGCTAGTCTTGCTAATAAGAGAAGGAAAAGAGTGCTGGAAATGAGATCGAATGGGGGTAGTTCATGAGAGCCCGGAAAGCATACACCAAGGGGCGGTGGAGTTTTTTCATAATTCACTTCGAGGAGAGCCACCCATAGAGCAACCTAGCCTGGAAGGGCTCATTGATCCGGTCATACTAGAGGAGGAAAATGTCTCTTTGCTTCGGCTGCCTACTTTAAAGGAAGTGTTTGAGGCCTTATCATCCATTCCAAATCATAGTACTCTGGGTCCTGACGGGTTTGGATCGGGTTTTTATAAAAGCAGTTGGGAGGTGGTTAAGGTTGATGTCTGGAAGGTAGTAGTGGAATTCTTTATGACTAAGGATCTTCCTAATTTTTGCACGGCCTCATACTTGGTTCTTATACCAAAGATGGAGTTGCCCACAGGTTTTGATAAGTTTCGTCCTATCAGTCTTTGTTCTGTGTTTTATAAAATTTTCTCTAAGATTGTTGTCTCTCGATTAACTGGTATATTACCTCGCTTGATTTCTTTGGAGCAAGAAGCCTTTATTCCTGGAAGGAGTATTTTTTAGAACATTAGCCTCACTCAGGAGTTGGTGCAATCTATTAATAAAAGAATACATGGGGGTAATATTATGTTAAAAGTGGATATGGCGAAAGCTTATGATCGGGTGGACTGGGGGTTTTTGATAACGGTCTTACGAAGGTTTGGCTTCTCCTCTCTATTTTGTGATTTGATTTATTCATGAATTTCTAGCCCTTGGTATTCTGTCATGATGAATGGCACCGTTAAGGGTTTCTTTCAGGGTGGTCGAGGTCTTCGTCAAGGTGATCCTCTATCTCCTTATTTGTTTATCATTCAGAAGAGGTCCTATCCCATTTGATCCATAGGAGTGTGCAAGAGAATCAGTTTAGTCTTTTCTCTCTGGCCCGAGGTACGCCTTCATGGTTTTTTCTAATGGAAGTCAAAGGTCTGTGCGGGTTCTTCAACAAATTCTGATTCAATATGAGAGGTGGTCAGAACAAACTATTAATGTTCAGAAATCTGCTTTGTATTGTTCTAATAAAATTCCAAATCGGCGCAAGCAGTGGCTTTTACGTCAAACGGGCTTTATGGAAGGGATTTTCCCTTTCAAATATCTAGGCGTGCCGATAATTTGAGGGCGTTTGAAACAGGCTCATTTAGAAGACATGGTGAATAAAGTGAGGCAAAAGATCAGTGGATGGAAGATGAGGCTTCTTTCTTCGGGGAGAAAACTTGTTGTGATACCCCATATGATATGAATAAGGGTAGGTGGTGTATGGGATCCAATATTGCTTGGAAAGGAGAAGTTCTTGCTCTTTATAAGGTTCTAATGGAACTCCAATTGTATCATTGACTAGTCCTTTTGGAGTATAGGCCATGTTGTTTGGGCCTTCCATTGGGACGTTACAAATGGTATCAGAGCCTATTCCAACCAGAAATGTGGGGCTTGAGCCATGTCACCTACAATGGACAGGCCCGACGAGGACGTCGGGAATTTAAGGGGGGTAGATTGTGATACCCCATATGATATGAATAAGGGTAGGTGGTGTATGGGATCCCACATTGCTTGGAAAGGAGAAGTTCTTGCTCTTTATAAGGTTCTAATGGAACTCCAATTGTATCATTGACTAGTCCTTTTGAAGTATAGGCCATGTTGTTTAGGCCTTCCATTGGGACGTTACAATTGCTCTGTTATTTTTGAAAATATGATCTGTTCTGCATGATAACTCTGGAAAATATTTTGTTCTGCATACTTTACTTTATAAATGCTCATGTTTGCACGCTAGCATATGATTTCTGCTTACTGAGTTGTGATAACTCACCCCCTATCATGATAATATTTTTCAGATGATGTAGAGAGTCCAAATGAGGACCTGGATTAGATTGTTGAACGTGGTTAAGCTGAGGAGATGTGGTTGGAAGAAGGACTTTTGATGTTCTTAGTTTTAATGCCTTTGAGTTTTAATTATATGTTTGGGTTTAGTAGGACCTATGGTGTTATCAGTTTGGTATGTTACTATTATCGGGAGATTGTGGAACCCTTTGATTTATTATTATTACATTAAAGTTTGTGTGGAGTTTGTAATGAGATTATTTAGAAGATATGAGATTGATTTCACTTATGAAGTCTTTGGAGATTATTCTTTGGATGTGTTGGGAGACATGTTTATAAGTGACAGGTAGTAATTCTCCAAGCCACCTGGGTTTGGGGCGTTACACTTGTTCTTTTGAGGCATGTAATATCTAATATGACTATCCATCTACTTATTGTTTTACAGGTACCTAAAGTTACTATTGCCAAGATTCATAGATTGATGAGTTCATTCTTTTGGGGAGAAGCTGATGGGCAAGATAAAAAGAAATGGTTGGCTTGGAATAAGATTTGCAATCCTGTGGAAGAAGGAGGCCTTGGTATACGAAGTCTTGAGGACTTTTAGAAAACCTTGCATATGCACTTTGCTTGGAACCTTATCCAAGGTAATTCTTTATGGGCTAATTTTTTCAAACCCAAATATGTTGGAACGCAGCCGTGGTCTCTTATAGAGATAATAGTAAAGGATCTAGATTTTGGAGAATGGTTGCTAATTGTATTCCGTTGTTGTTAAATATTTCTAAATGGAAGCTTAGAGAGGGAGAACTTTTTTTCTAGTATGATAAATGGAGGGATAGTGGTCCATTGATTAATGATATGCCTGTTGTGGGTTCACCCCTTTTGAAGGTTAAAGATTGTAGGTTGTCGGATAGTTAGGATGTGGAGTTATTGGAGAATTTAGTAGGGCATGATAAGGTGGATGAGATAGTAACTGCTTTAGCTGGGCCAAAAAATGGGAAGGATGTTCTAATTTGGACTCCTACAGATACATATATTTTCTCTACAAAATCTACATGGAATTGTATTCGTATTAGAGGTAATTCTATGGATTGGCATGCGTGGATTTGGCATAAGAATCTTCCATTAAAAATGTCTACACATTTTTGGAGGACATGGTTTATGGCCTTGAGTGTGGATGATAGATTACGCTGTATTGGTATTCCTCTTGTATCCAAATGTGATTGTTGTAATAGTGGTCATATTAAAGATATTAATCATATGTTTTTTGAGGGTGAATTTCCTCAAAGAGTGTGGTCCTTTTTTGGAAAACTTATTGGTATACCTCTTGGTATATCTTGGAAACAAAATGTTGGGATTTGGTTTATGCGTGCTAGCTCTTCTTCACAGGTGGGCTTTAGTGTTGGCATCATTCCCATTATTGTTACTTGGCATCTATGGAGGAGGAGATGTCTTGCTAGGATGGAAGGTATAATGGAAACACATAATTCTGTTGTTCATTCTATTTGTGTGTGGTTAGGGTCTCTTTCTCAGGCGGCTAAGCAAAATAAGAGTCTGTCATGTCGAGATGGCATGATCCTTGAGGCCTTGCGGATTAATCTAGTGGTTCCGAAAGCTCCATGTTCTAAAGTGGTGAGGTGGGATAAACCGCCGCTGGGGTGGTATAAATTGAACATGGATGGTAGTAGTATTGGTAATCCTTGGTCTTGTGGCATTGGCGTGGTTATTCAGGATGATTCGGGTGGGATTGTCCAGGCTTATGCATCTCATATTGGTTTTGGTTCTAATAATAAAGCGGAGCTTATGGCTCTCCTTCATGGGTTGAGAGTTTGCAAATCGTTGAATATCTCAAATGTGATAGTTGAAATGAATTCTATGGTAGTTATCTCTTGGTGGCTCAGAGGGAGATGTGGTGTGTGGTAGCTTGAGGATTTTTGGGAGGAAATTGTTGATTTATCTTGCACGATTCAATGTCGGTTCCAGCATGTTTTTCATGAAGGTAATAGGGTGGCAGATTGGTTAGCTAAGGTAGGGCTTCAGGTTCTGAATGGGATTTTTTTAATAGTTATAATTTGCCTTGGGTTCTTAGAGGCCTGATTCGTTTGGATTCTTTGGGTCTTCCATCTTTGAGATGCTAGCTTGTGATCTTTTGGGGTCATCTGTAAACCTTGTTTTTGTTCTGGTTTTTGGTGGTTATTGTTTAAATAGTGAACTAATAAGTTTGTCCTAGATTTGTTATTCTTGGTTTTGGGCCTGATGGGTTTTCCCATGGTCCTTTCTTGTCACCACAGTATTCCTCTGCCATAAGTGATGGCATTATTAATAAATTTGGGAGGGGTCACTATTGGACATGTGACTTCCTGCTCTTTTTTGTTTTAGAAAAAATAAAAAATAAAAATAATGTCCTCACTGCGTAGTGAGGTCTGAGTAGAGGTTTCCCTCTGCCTAGTGCAGCTCTATTTGTTTATTTTCTTAAAAGGGTTCTGGGTGTTGACGACAGCATGGATACTGTTCTAGATGGGTTATATCAATGGTTATCTTTGACGGATCAAGAGGAGGAAGAAGTGGTGGTGGACGCTAGTGAGTTGGAAGAATTTTCTCTGTGCAAAGGAAAGGGTTTGATTCTGACCCTTTTTTCTGATAAACATTATAATCGTGATGCGTTTAAGTTGACAATGACGAGAGCATGGCGTCCAGTGCTTGGACTGTGTTTTCGTGATCTCAATGCAAATATGTTTCTGGCAGAGTTTGAGGATATGCGGGATAAGGAGAGGGTGTTGAGAGAGGGGCCTTGGTCCTTTGATAAGCAGTTAGTGTCGGTGCAGGAAGTTGACGGGAGTAAGCAAGTGCATCATATCACGATTCAGGAAGCTACTTTTTGGGTTCGGATTCATGACCTCCCATTGCGAGCTCGTAATGCATGTGTGGGGGGCCGTATTGGTAAGAAAATAGGGAGGGTTGAAGAAGTAGGTTTGGCTAAGGGGGACGTGGCTTGGGGGGAGTTTCTAAGAGTACGGATAACACTTGATGTACTGAAACCACTACTCAGAGGAACTAAGTTCACAATGGGGAATGGTGAATTGTGTTGGGTCCGTTTTCTTATGAGAGACTACCCAATTTCTGTTATTTGTGTGGTTGCCTGGGACATGGGGATAGAGAATGTGGATTGAGGCAGTCTGCAGCACAGGTTGACACTCTGGACTCATTTCCGTATGGAGCGTGGCTTCGGGCATCCAGCTATGGTGATCCTTTTCGTGAAGGTCGTTCATGGGAACGGAGAGATAGTCAGCGACAAGGAAAAAGAGATATTCCATTCAAGGGCCGTTCAGGGGGGATGGCGGTGATCGGAAATATTGCTGTAACGTCTCCTAGTGTCTCGGCACTAAAGCTGGGGTTAGAGATTAATGAGCCCGACTGTTATGCAACGTCAAAGGAAAGAGCTTCGAAGGAAACTATGCAAGGATACGAGAAATTAGGGAAAGTAGCTAAAGGGAGCGAGATTCCAGGGTCAGTTGCAGAGGCAGATCTTATAAATGGAGAAGTTGATTGTTCTTCCGCGGGAATTCAAATTTCGACTACTGGGCCTCTTTTGGATGGGCTTGCTAAGACGGGTAACAATGTTGATATGGGCCTTGAAAATAAAAAGAGACCTGATGGGTATACTAGCAGAAAATGGAAACGTTTGTCGGTTATCTCTACCCATTCTTCAATTGAAGCCCCTCAACAGTCTTTACTTTCTAAAAAGAGGAAGGTCGTAACCAGAGAGGATGAAGAAATCGGAAGGCCTGCGAAGCGTGCAAGTTTAGAAGATGGCCGTGAAATGGAGGCAACCCAGAGTGAAAATGTTAGATTAGCGGTGGCTGTTGAACAGGACCGTCGTACCTAATGAAGCTTATAAGTTGGAATGTCCGTAGGCTTGGGAACCCAAGGGGCATTCGAACCCTTTGCAATTTGGTGAAGAGGAAAGCTCCCGAAGTCCTGTTTTTACAGGAAACACGTTTGAAGGCACATGAATTTGAGGTATGTAAATTTAAACTAGGATTTGCAAATTGTTTGGTAGTGGATTGTTGTGGCAGAAAGGGGGTCTCGCTTTGTTGTGGGGATGAGATGTAAACTTGTCAATCATTAATTATTCCTAATGTCATATTGATGCGTTGATTGAAGATGTTCCTGGGATTGGGTCTTGGTTTTTAACTGGAATCTATGGGTTTCAGGATGTTTCTCAGTAGTATAAAACTTGGGATTTGTTGCGAACATTTGGCAGGCAAAATGGCAAAGCATGGTTGGTAATTGGTTATTTTAATGAACTTTTGCATCATCATGAGAAATGGGGGGGAAGATCAAGGTCGAATAGGCAAATTGCTGCTTTTCGGGATGTGGTGAATGATTGTGCATTACGGGATATGGGGTTTAAGGGGACCAAATTTACTTGGAGTAATAGGAGGGGAAGGCCATATGGTGTTAGTGAGAGATTGGATAGGGCACTGGCGAATGTTCCATGGGGGAATAAGTTTCTCAATGCTACTGTGACACATGGGTTAGAGGCTTATTCGATCATATTCCTATTTGGGTGAATACTGATGGGGATGGGGGCTTTAAAAGAGGAAAAAAACAGTTCAGGTTTGAAGAGATGTGGATAGGGGAGCCAGCTTGTGAGGATATTATTAGGCAAGTATGGAGGAGGGGGCATGAGGGGAATCAAATGCTTGATATTATGAACAAGATGAAGGAGTGTGGACACCAGTTGCATAGCTGGAATATAAACTGTTTTGGTAATGTTCAAAAGCAAATTCGATTGGCAAGACAAAACATGGAACTGTTGCATGTTTCTGACCTAGTAGGAGAACATACTGAAGAACATAAGAGGGCTAGAGAGGAGGTACAGAAGTGGATGGAAAGGGACGAGGTGATGTGGAGGCAACGATCCAAGGTCTTGTGGCTCAAAGATGGTGATCGAAATTCCAGCTATTTTCACATGAAGGCATCTCAGAGGAGGAGGAAAAATCAGTTGGTAAAAATACAGGATGGGGAAGGGGTTTGGCAGTATGGCGAGCAGAGGGATAGAGTTTTCTTACAATATTTTGAAGACCTTTTTACAAGTTCCAATCCAAGTGGAAATTCTGACTTTCTTGAGTCTCTTGCTGATAGAGTTACACCAACTATGAATGAGGGGTTGAGTGAGCGGTACACTGAAGCTGAAGTTTTGTTTGCTTTGTCTGAGATGAATCCATCCAAAGCACTTGGTCCTGATAGGATGTCCCCGGCTTTCTTTCAAAAATTTTGGCACGTGGTGGACAATTCTGTCATTGAGGCTGTTTTACAGGCTTTGAATTCAGGTGATTTTCCTCAATCATTAAATCATACTTTTATCATGCTCATTCCAAAGAAGAAAAATCCTGTTGTGGTCTTTGGTTATAGGCCCATTAGTCTTTGTAATGTGGCTTATAAATTGATCTCTAAAGTTATTTCCAATAGATTGAAATCTGTTTTGCCTAGTATTATTGGTGAAAGTCAAAGTGCTTTTGTTCTGGGTCGTTTAATTACAGATAATGTGCTTATTACTTATGAGTTGGTCCATTTTTTAAAACACAAAAAGAAGGGGAAAAAAGGGTTCATGTCTTTGAAGCTGGATATGAATAAAGCTTATGATAGAGTTGAGTGGAATTTTATTAAAAAGGTGATGGAAGTGATGGGGTTTCAGCCATGTTTTGTTTCTTTGGTGATGTTATGTGTTCAAACAGTTTCATTTTCTATTTTGGTTAATGGGGAGCCGAAAGGACCAATTATTCCTAGTAGGGGCTTGCGACAAGGGGACCCTTTGACCCCTTATCTTTTTCTTCTCTGTACCGAAGGGCTCACTTCTTTGTTGAATGCAGCAGGTATAAGGAGGGATATCTCTGGGATTAAAATATGTAGGGGTGCCCCCAATATTAATCATTTGCTTTTCGCAGATGATAGTGTCATCTTTTGTAAGGCTGAAGTTGAGGAGAATAGGAGAGTTCAAGCTGTCCTATCAGTTTATGAGAGTGTGTCAAGGCAGAAAATTAATAAGGAGAAAACAGCCATGGTTTTTAGTAGTAACGTGAGTCGGGATGAAAGGGAAGAGATTCAGTTGCTATGGGGTAATGGTGAGATTCAGCAGTATGAGAAATATCTTGGGTAGCCTCCTATTGTTCGTCGATCAAAAACAAGGGCCTTTCAATCTATTAAGTAGCGGGTATGGCAGAAATTGCAAAGTTGGAAGGAAAAACTGTTATCTCAAGGAGGTAAGGAGATCTTACTTAAAGCTGTGGCCTTATCCATTCCCACTTATTCTATGAGTTGTTTCCTCTTACCCACAAATTTCTCTTTAGAGTTGGAAGGTTTAATGTCTAATTTTTGGTGGGGCCAAAAGAAAGAAGAAAAAAGGATTCAGGTTATATAGTTGGAACAATATGTGCGAGGGGAAGTGTAAAGGAGGTATGGGGTTTAAGAAGCTTAGATTGTTTAACCTTGCTCTTATTGCAAAGCAAGGTTGGCGGTTGATGCAAAATGAGGAATCTGGGCTTTATTAGATTTTCAAAGCTAGATATTTTTCTAAGCCAAATTTTATGGAGTCTAGCTTGGGCAACTGCCCATCTTATACCTGGCGGGGTGTTTTGGAGGCAAAGAAATGGTTGAGGGAGGGATGTAGATGGCGGATTGGAGATGGTAAGAATGCACATTTATGGACAGATCATTGGCTTCCAGGGCATAAGAACTTGGCTCAAGAGTTGGGGTTACAGATGCAAGATAGAGAAGCTGTTGTAGCTTCTGTGATCGATGAGGAAACAAGGGGGTGGAACTTTCCAAAATTTAGAACTCTCTTCAATCCAATGGTTGTGGCAGAAATCAACAAAATTCTGATCTTTCCTGAAGGTACTCCTGATAAATTGATATGGAATCAGGAAAGAAATGGATAGTTTTCAGTGAAGAGTTGTTACAAGCTTATTTTGGCACAAATGGGATCAAATACAGCAGTCATCTTCGATGGGGAGACAGCAGAAGTTATGGAAATCTTTATGGAGGATGAAATCCCCAAACAAAATTAAAGTCTTTGCTTGGTGTGTATGCAAAGATAGTTTACCTTCTAAGGATAAACTGCCAAGGAAAAAAATGATTACAGTAGCTACTTGTAGTT
Organism: Juglans regia; assembly: GCF_001411555.2. NCBI lineage: Eukaryota > Viridiplantae > Streptophyta > Magnoliopsida > Fagales > Juglandaceae > Juglans > Juglans regia. The sequence continues at coordinate 10,924,901 of NC_049906.1, read as the reverse complement.
TCTATCAGCATCCACTGGAGGATCTGGTACATGCAGTGTTCAGTTGTTCTCATCTTCGGGACTTATGGTTACAGTTTTTCCCTTCTTTAATAAATCTTATGTCTCTTCATGTTACTGACTTGGTGTTACAGTTTGTGGAGGGGTTAGAATCTAGTAATTTGGCGCAATTTTTTTGTCTTGCTTGGGGGTTTTGGTATCGCAGAAACAAGCTTGAATTTGAAAAAATCTGATTAAGTCCAAGGCATGTCACGAATCATTCTTTGGGTCTCTTGCATAGTTACAAAGTTGTTGCTGTTAGTTCCAAGATGCAGATAAAGGACCAGTTCAGTTGGAGGCCTCCTCCTCAGGGAGTACTCAAGCTAAATACAGATGGTGCAATGTTTTCCAATCTACAACAGGCTGGTATTGGTGTCAGTTTAAGGGATGCATCTGGGATGGTGGTAATGGCAGCCTCTAAACATGAACTAGAGTTGGAAGAACCAGAGGCCATTGAACTGTTGGCAGTTTTCAGAGGCATGCAGTTTTGTTCTTCTATGGGCATTGCACAAATTGAAATAGAATCGGATTGTTTGTTGATGATTCAGTCATTGCAGAAGGAGGATATGTTGGATTCCATGCTTGGAAATTTGTTTTCTGAAATTAAAAGACTATGCAGTTGTTCTGAGAGTATTTCTTTTAAACATATTTATAGAGAGGGTAATAGGGCTGCTCATGAGCTAGCTCATTATGCTTGGAGAGTTGATGATTTTGAAATGTGGTGGGATAGTATTCTAGATTTCCTTTCTCAAACCTTATGGTTTGATAAATGTCTGTAATATTTTTTATCTCAATGATGGAGTTGGTATTTATCAAAAAAAAAAAAAAAACACTATTTTAAAACTTATTTTTAAATAACCAATAAAATCATGCCGGTCCATTAAAAACATGCCAAAAAAAAATAATAATAATGTGCGCTTAGAGAAAATAACATGCACCTTGCGTTATTATCAACAAAGTAAAATAGTGCTTTAGTTTTTATATAGTCGTTGATAATTTCAACTTTTATGATAATTGTAGCTTATGTGTTCCCATGCGCACGCATTTATATATAATTTAACTGAAGACCTTTCAAAGGTTTCTATAATAATGATAATCTTAAGGTTATCTAACACGCATAAGAAACGTCATACTTTTCCAACAATTGCTCGTGAAAGAGATTGACATGTCAATTAAGTTACTAATTCTAGGAGAACAATTCCAATTTGCATATATTATATGGTTACACATAGTTTAGTGCAAAGAGCTAGTATCCCTTACTCTTTTTTTATTTCCTATAGGATGGAGGGATCATTTTAATAGAGACCTTAACCCTAAAGATCTTTATGGAACCTTTTTCAACTTCAGGATCAGTTTAGAAAAAGATCAAATTCGAAGGACATGTACGATAAATTTTCCAAAAAAGAAATTACTATACTTTAATTATGAAATTGTGGTAGAACATCCCTTAATATGCTTAAGAAAGTTACATACTTTGACAAGCGAACACGCCAAAATAAAAAAATAAAAAAACAAGAACAAGCGAACATGCCAAAGCATTTCAAAATATATATCCTTGTGCATGAAGATCATTACGAAACTCCTTGACAATATTGTACCAATTTAACATATACTCAAATGATCATGCATATGCTGAGGAAGGAAGGCGTGGGGTGAGATGGACTTCAAGTGGGGTGGCTTTTAGGGATGTAAGTCCGACTCTCTCAGTCATGTCTACTGGTTCATCTGCTGGTACTGTCGTAATCTCAAAGGCATGCAAGAAGTTAGCAAGTGTGAGTTGCATAACATGTAGTGCAAATGAGATTCCTGGACAAAATCTCCTCCCGCTGCCAAATGGTATGAACTCAAAATGCTGGCCCTTAAAGTCAACATCTTTGTGGGTTGTAAGGAATCTTTCTGGGCGAAATTCTGTTGGATCTGCCCACACTTGTGGATCTCTATGAATCTTTGATAGATTAACAAGAAGACGGGTGCCCGTTGGGATGTGGTAACCAGCCAAAGTACAATCCTCAAGAGACTCGTGCGGTAGAGAAAGTGGCGCAGCGGGATATAAACGCATTGTTTCTTTGATGACAGCTTGAAGATAGACTAAGTTTTTCACGTCTGATTCCATCACTAACCTATCTCTACCAATCTGGAGGTCTAATTCTTGTTGGGCTTTCTTAAGAGCCTCTCGATTATTAAGAAGTAGAGAGAGCGCCCATGTCATTGTCACCGTCGTTGTATCTGTACCACCAAAGATGAGGCCCTGCAAAAGTCTCAGCATGTATGTATATGCTATTTATAATTTTACCATATTAAACTAAAGTAGAACTCAACGAAACTATTCCCCTCAAAAGATTAAAAAAGAGCAAAGCCTATAATAAATACTTGCAATTTCCTCTCGCTTCTGCGGTTTGGTTTATTTTGTTTTGTTTTGTATTTTTTTCTTCAAGTTTTTGATGAGTGCTCTCTTCAAGCCTGGGCTTATATTTTGTGTTTAAAAGAGAAACAATTTTTTTTTTTTAATATCGAAATGATTTATTTTTTGTGGACGAGTATTAGTAATATTAGATATAATCTTAGGGAATGCAATTTCCATATATTCATTTTGAAAAATAATGGGTCACCAATAATTTTTTTTTTTCCATATCGGACCTAGCCAAATTTATCCATTTTGCTTTGAAATTAATGGAGTACTGCGCGAGAGTTAGAAATCCTAGATTTGCTTTGGTGGACCGCTAGCATATATTTGGGCAGATTTTAGGAACAAGACGGATGTTTTCAAAACCCTAGCCCAAGCTGGCACGGAAATCTACTATTTTCTTTTTGCAAACAAGAACCAACAAATTCATTGAAAATTTGGGGAGGTTACCATAACAAGAGAGCTGGATTCTTTTTTATGTGAAAAAATTCCCTGATTGTATGTTAAACTCCAGTTGATAATTTAATGAAGTAAAAAGAAGGATAATTGTGATCAGTCAACTTCAATAAATATAAAGCAAAGCAATCTTAGTACTCTACATCAGCTTAAATAGGGTTATCAAAAGCATACCAGACAAGTAGCCTTGGTGATTGTATCAGCATCATAATTAGAAATCTCCTCACTGTCAACGACAATAGACAACATCACATCCATAAAGTCTTGATGTCCTTTCTTTATCTCCCCAGAAATTCTTCTTTGCTTGTGTTCTTCTAGCCATCCTTCGACCTCATGATCTATTTTTTTTGCTGTTTTCTTCATTTCCTTCTCGTACCCACCCAAGTCCAACCATCTTAGATATGGAAGTACATCTGACGCTACAAATGCCCCACTCAACACAACAAAATCTCTCATCGCATTTCGAAATTGATCATTTCCTTCATCCTCATCCTTGGTTACAGCCCAAGCAAATCGCTTCTTTATAACCATCATAAACACAACGTTTAGGGTTACATAGCCGAACCATCTTCTCATCTCCACTAATGCGTTGTTGTTCTTGGTCGACAACTCGTAGATCTCTTTGATGGCCGTATTTACCTCTGACTCTCGGATATGTTTGAACATCTCGATACGGTGATTTGAGAGGAGCTCAAGAGTGGCTATTCTTCGAACATGACGCCAATAGGAACCATATGGTCCCAGACCAAACATGGCATAGTTGTAACCCATGAGTTCTGTCGCCAAAGCTTTTGGACGGTTGGCAAAGACTTTATCGTTGGTAGTGAAACACTCTTTAGCTATCTTTGAACTGCTTACTACTATAGCTCTATGCATGCCCAAGTTGATACTGAAGATTGGTCCGTTCTTGTCAACCATGTCACCTAGGGTTATATGGGCAGGTTGCGTCCCTCCTAATAGGTGGAGGTGGCCAATTATAGGCCATGCACCACCTGCTTTTGGTGGGAGTATCTTTTGAGGGGCAGCCTTTTGGGTTCTCCTCCATATCCAAAATAGAAATAAGAAAAAGAGAAATAGGGCAAGTATGCTAGCCATAAAAGCAGTGAGGGACAGGAACCCAAAGCGTAAATGATTTGGTTGTCGATGGGGGTTTATATAAGGGCATACTTCTTTCTGAGTCAATTTTGTAGGTCAAGGTTCGACAAACACCGTTTCCATAAAGCAAAAATCCGATAAAGTTTCAGATCTTGTTTGCTTCCTAGCAAATTCTCTATGATTCACAGTACATTGACGAAACGGAAAGCCATCCTATTACAAGAAAAACGACAATTTATAATGAATTATTTATAATAAAAATAATTATTTATGAGTAAAATAAATTTATTTTAATAAACAATAATCATTTTTATAAGAAATAATTTATCATAAATAAATAATTTTTTTATAGAATTTTGGATATGAATTAGCAATAAAAATATTCAAAAAGAAAACTGATCATAAGACAATCATAATTTAATAATTAAAACGTGCGATGAACGAGGAGCATTGTATGTGGCTGTGTATATAATCGACCCATGAAATAAATCGTATAAATTAAGAGTTATAATAATGAGACACGGTACTCGCGCGCTGGCGTCTATATCTAGTGGTCTATCTCCAAGTCCACTTCACGTACAGTCTCTTGTGAAGTCTTGATAGTGGAGTGTCATTTTCATCCTTAATCTCAATTGCGGGTAACTTCGTCGTCTTGTTGAGATAATATATAAATATATATATATATATATATATATATATCCCCAAGCCCTACGATACAGCCCTACGTACGATATATAATCTCTATCTGGCTTTTCCCATCATTTTTATGAAAATATTAGGCCAGCTGTCCTTGAATTGTAAAAGTATAGAAACAGAGCTCAAAATTCAATGAATGTGACAAAAGAAACTTGTCCTCTTGTCTTTAGAAAATTTTGCCTTCATCTACATTTTTTTAACCCGTGAATAAGATAAGATATGATATAAATAAATTATTTAATATTGTTATTTTATCATTACTTTTACTACAACAAATTTAATTTTTTTAGACAAAATTTTTTTGAGAGAATTGAAATTCGTCTCAAAAATTATTTTTAGAGACAAAATTGATGGTTTGTTTCAGAATTTCTCAAAAGTATGAGGGTCCTACATTCACGAGGGGACATACCACTAATGAGGTTAAGTGGAAAGAAAGATAAGGGATACTCTACTAGTTTGGTGAAGAAAATAATTGTGGAGGCTGAAAAGTGCAAATAGTCCAACATGTAGAAGAGCAAGCACCTTGCAGAACTCTTGACAGATACATCCCAACACGAGGTGGAGATGAGTGTCTCGCCTCACGGTCGGCATGCTAGAAAAGTCGCCAACCTTGAAGGCGAGACTGGTGGCTTTGATGAGACAAGAGCTACTCGCCAAAGGTCATCAACAATCTAAGAAATACAAGAGCAGAATGTGAGCTTTCTAGAACAACATGGAGAATGCTTAGAAGAGTAGCAATATAGTACACAAAAGCTCACACTCCACCTGAAGGGTCACTTCCAGAGTGGATCCGCATAAGGGGTCACAGCTCATGAAAAAGATTGATCAGGACTAGAATTTCACCTTGGGCAGCACTGATACCATTTTGAAAAGACAGCTGGGATCCTTAGGATGTGCATCGACTACCGATAACTGAATAAGGTGACCATAAAAAATAGGTATTCATTGCCAATAATACATGATTTTCATAATGATATTAATAAAGATTTATTTTAAGAGTAAATAATATTGGTGTAATGTTACTTTTACATTTTAGATATGATTTAGTCTATTTAAAAATAGTTATGATTTATTTTAAAATATTGTGGGATAATTATATTTTTCAGTATTAAACTTCATAAGTTGTTTTCATTAATACATAGGTCTGACTTTTAAAAGTTTTTGTCATAGTTATTAAATCAACAGCAATGATTTTAGAAAGTGACGATTTGATATTTTAAGTTTTGAGGATTTTAATAGGTTATTTTAGAAGCGTAGGATTGAATATCAAAATATGAGATTAATTGGAAATTTACGAGAATTATGTGATTATTTATAGGTGACGAGTAATTATTGTTCGACCTTTTGAGGAAAATTCAGAAAAAAGCTAAGAAGTACAGGTAAGCAAGGTTCCTATGCTAGATTTTGTATTAAATAAAATGAACTGAAGTCCTTTTTGAAAAATGTGCATGTTTTGTTATGAAAAGAATTTTGAAAACAACCTCAGATAATTGTTCTGCATTACTCATGAGATTCAGTTTAAGAAGAAAGTATTTTCTGTCATGACTGGTGTAGACATGAGCTTATTTTTGACATTCTGTTTCTAAAATTTGAAAATGAGAGCGAATATGAAATTTATGCATTAATTATGTTATGATATGATTTTGTTCTGTTCCAAAAATTTTTGTTCAGTACTCTGTTTGGATAAGACGTGATTTCTGAAAACCTTTGGCATGACTCTCTGATTCTGAATATGATTATGTTTCCATTCTGTTCAGTTACGGCCCTGCCACGGGTGATAATAGTGGCATACGGCCCAACCACGAGTTACAATAGTGGATACGGCCCAACCACGGGCTATAATAGTGGATACAGCCCAACCACGGGTAATAATAGTGGATAAGGCCCTGCCACGGGTTATAGTAGTGGTCTCTGTTTTGAGTGTACACCTTGGTGACAGACTGTTTTATGTTCTGCTTGGCTATCTGCAGATGCACAACCCTACCACGGGGGTTATACATGGCCTCTGTTCTGATATGATGTTCTAATGATGATGATGATCATTTATGCTATGCCAAATAATATTTTGAATGAAATTATTTCTAAATCTTCGCTCTGATATTTTGATAACATGTTTTGCTTCCGCACTCTGAAAATGAAAATATTTTGTTCTGCATTCTGATCTCTGTAAATACTCATGTTTATACACTGGTATATGTTCTCTGCTTACTGAGTTGTTGATAACTCACCCCTTATCTCCAAATATTTTTCTGATGATTTTTGAATAGACCAGCTAAGGATCAGAATTATGGAGCAGCGGTGAGATGATTAGTTAAGCATAGTGGATTACTCATAGAAGCTTTCTGAGAAGTGGCAGATTTTATTAAGAGACTTTGTAGTATTCTGATGACGTTATATTTTGGAGTCTATAAATATATTGATGAATTGTGAGTTTTAAGTTATAGGGAGTAACTCTTCGATCCCTGCGGGACCGGGGCGTTACAGTTGGTATCAGAGCCAGGTTTGAATTCTGCTTACTATAAACCTTGGAGGTTTAGATTTCTATGGGTTCATAGGATGTAAAAATTTCAGTATAGGAACTTGGGGACTATACGGACGATTATGTCTATATTTAATGTTTTAGATTTTGTAAGACTTTATGATTAAGTTTTGAGATTTTGATGTTTTGGGATTTTTAGGTCCAGACAAGCTAAATTTGTTGAATATAGGAGATAATATTTAAGGTTTAGATTTTGAAGTTTCGATTTTAAGATGTAAGACAGTTTAGAGCGATGTCGAGTTTACAATTATAGATGGTAGGAAGGATTATATGAGTTGGTTAAAGATATGTCTAGGAATGGTTAAAACAAGTTTAAGATTTCATTGATTTATTTATATTACTTGTTTTTAAATATTTTAGCGGGTATTTATATTTTGTTTTTAACATATTTTGTTTTCTTTCCCTAGAATGAGTTCAAAACTTTGGAGATTTGAGATTCTTCAGATTTTATGGACTGAATATTTGGATGTTTGAGGTTTAGAGATAGTACATACTTTAAGAATGATTTTGAGGAGATTTAAGGTCATATAATTCTGCGGGTTTCAAGATATGAGTTTTGATGATATCTAAGGTTTTAACACTTGCGGACCTATGGAATAAGATCCACGAAATCTGAGGTTTTAGATTTTGCATATTTTAAGGAAACAAATTTTTATGGCATTTGAGATTTTGGTAGGCGTATTCTGTGGACTATAAGAAATATTTCTGACAGGTTTTAAGGTTTAGATTTCAGGTTGAATTTGTGGAACGAGTTTTGATTAGGAACTGAAGATTTAGACTTGTGATATTGATGTATTAGAGTCTACATACATGTTGGGAGACTTTGCAAAGTCTAGCAAAAAAAAAAAAATGTATGGAATAGTTAAATGTGGAGGTTAGTTCTTTTTCGATGTATGTGTTTGAGATTCAATGTTTTAGGACTATAAGTTGTTACAGTGAGCAGCGGAAGCGTGGTTGTAATGATATAATAGTTTGAGAGTGTATTTCGTTATTTATTGAGGTTTTATATTTGGTGGAGATTTTGGAATTTATTAGTTGGTCTTTAATTGCATTATGGAGGTTTATATTCTAAATTTGATAAGGCAGTGTGTGTGAATGTGTATGGCTAAGGATAATATAGGAGAATACAATCGATAATATTGGAGAGTTAGGACTTGAAATATTAGGTTCGACAATTTTGGATTATTTATTAGGTGCAGCAATATAATTGACGTTTGGGGTAGACATGAGATGTTTGTAGTGGATAAATATTTAGGTTTTGCTTATGGTACTAGCAAATTTCGAGGACGAAATTTTTTTTGAGGGGAGAATGTACCACCCGGACCCAGAAGTTGTGTGGTTGAACTATAAAATTTTGTTTATTTATTTATTTATTTTTTGGTTTTTATGTTATGGATTTTTTTATTTTATTTGGAGATCTTAACCATTTGTTTAAATCTTATCTATGAGTAGTTTCTCACCCGCATGACTCTGTTCCTTTCGCATACACGTTACCTCCTTTTCTCTAGGGTTTCTCCATCGCCAATAAACACATTTCTATACTTGCACACCTGCATGTTTGTTTGCAAAGCCTTTCGCTGCCGCATAAACTCCCACGGCAGTCTCCACCCACTCACGCACAGAAGCTCCATCCGCAAACCATCGTCCGTTTCGATCGCGTCCCTCTTTCCATCATCGTCCAGCGTTACACGTCGCGTGAAGCCCAGCAGCCGCAACCTTCACCACGTATCGAGAGTCACTCCACGGAGGATACTCAGTCGCCCCCACTGTGCGCTTATGCAGTGCACCACTCTCGTCCAGCAGAGGAAGATCATCACCACGGGTAGCACCAACTGAGAAGCCGAGCCCTCGAATCGCACGGCTAGAGACTCACCAAGCACGGCCAAAAACCAGTCTGCACTTTCACGGTTTTACCCAACCATCACAGAAACTGCAGCTTCTCAAGGAGGTCAAGCCACTGCATGCTCCTCCACAACGCTGCCATAAGCCACCATCATGACCCAGCCGTGAACCCACGTCGGAGAACACCACCATCAAACACGCTGAATGACCTCTGTTTTTGCATCTCAAAACAGGGCATTTTTTCTTGTTTCGGTGCCACCAGCCTCGACGAAGGGAAGCCCGGCGACGCCGACACCCCAACCTTTCCGTGACCTGCTGCTGCCCAACCATCTTGTTGCTGCCGCATCGCTGCCCTCTCGGTGAGTATTCCGTGTGTTTTCTCTCCATCTCTGTTCCTATCTCGCACATCTCTCTCCGTCTCTCTCTCGCTCACGACTCCCTCTCATTCACTCGTGCGCAGCCCAGCTAGACGGAGTCTCCTCCGCACTGCCGTTCTTCTGTCGTGCCACCTCAATCCCTCCAGCCAGCCCAGTCGCTCCTCACCCCTCTGCGTGTGCCTCGATTTCCCTTGGGTAAGTTGCTGTCTCCACATACTGGGTGTTAATCCCGTACGTGTTCGCCTAGTTATTATACGTACTAAGTATATATGATATTTATGAATAGTTTTAACCTTATATATATATATATATATATATATATATATATATGGAAAGTTCCTAGAGTTTTGTTTTCGGGTGAGAGGTTTATTTTTGGGGTTATGTTTAAATGGGTTATTTTTTTTAGTAAATGGTCTTGTTTAATTTTACTTAAGAAAATACATGATTTTCATAATGATATTAATAAAGATTTATTTTAAGAGTAAATAATATTGGTGTAATGTTACTTTTACATTTTAGATATGTTTTAGTCTATTCAAAAATAGTTATGGTTTATTTTAAAATATTGTGGGATAATTATATTTTTCAGTATTAAACTTCACAAGTTGTTTTCATTAATACATAGGTCTGACTTTTAAAAGTTTTTGTCATAGTTATTAAATCAACAGAGATGATTTTAGAAAGTGACGATTTGAAATTTTAAGTTTTGAGGATTTTAATAGGTTATTTTAGAAGCGTAGGATTGAATATCGAAATATGAGATTAATTGGAAATTTACGAGAATTATGTGATTATTTATAGGTGACGAGTAATTATTTTTCGACCTTTTGAGGAAAATTCAGCAAAAAGCTAAGAAGTTCATGTAAGCGGGGTTCCTATGCTAGATTTTGCATTAAATAAAATGAACTGAGGTCCTTTTTGAAAAATGTGCATGTTTTGTTATGAAAAGAATTCTGAAAACAACCTCAGATAATTGTTCAGCATTACTAATGAGATTCTGTTTAAGAAGAAAGTATTTTCTGTCATGACTGGGGTAGACATGAGCTTATTTTTGACATTCTGTTTCTAAAATTTGAAAATGAGAGCGAATATGAAATTTATGCATTAATTATGTTGTGATATGATTTTGTTCTATTCCAAAAATTTTTGTTCAGTACTCTGTTTGGATAAGACGTGATTTCTGAAAACTTTTGGCATGACTCTCTGATTCTGAATTTGATTCTGTTTCTATTTTGTTCAGTTACGGCCCTGCCACGGGTGATAATAGTGGCATACGGCCCAACCACGGGTTACAATAATGGATACGGCCCAACCACGGGTTATAATAGTGGATACGGCCTAACCACGGATAATAATAGTGGATACGGCCCAACCACATGTTAAAATAATGGATACGGCCCAACCACGGGTAATAATAGTGGATAAGGCCCTGCCACGGGTTATAGTAGTGGTCTCTATTTTGAGTGTACACCTTGGTGACAAAGTGTTTTATGTTCTGCTTGGCTATCCGCAGATGCACAACCCAACCACGGTGGTTATACATAGCCTCTGTTCTGATATGATGTTCTGATATGATGTTCTGATGATGATGATGACCATTTATGCTATGCCAAAGAATATTTTGAATGAAATTATTTCTAAATCTTCGCTCTGATATTTTGAAAACATGTTTTGCTTCCGCACTCTGAAAATGAAAATATTTTGTTCTGCATTCTGATTTCTGTAAATGCTCATGTTTATACACTGGTATATGTTCTCTGCTTACTGAGTTGTTGATAACTCACCCCTTATCTCCAAATATTTTTCACATGATTTTTGAATAGACCAACTAAGGATCAGAATTATGGAGCAGCAGTGTGATGATTAGTTAAGTATAGTGGATTACTCATAGAAGATTTCTGAGAAGTAGCAGATTTTATTAAGAGACTTCGTAGTATTCTGATGACGTTATATTTTGGAGTCTATAAATATATTGATGAATTGTGAGTTTTAAGTTATAGGGAGTAAGTCTTCGATCCCTGCAGGACCGGGGCGTTACATGTTGACAGTTTTCAGAGGCATGCAATTTTTTTCTTCTATGGGCATTGCACAAATTGAAATAGAATCGGATTGTTTGTTGATGAGTCAGTCATTGCAGAAGGAGGATATGTTGGATTCCATGCTTGGAAATTTGTTTTTTGAAATTAAAAGACTATGCAGTTGTTTTGAGAGTATTTCTTTTAAACATGTTTATAGAGAGGGTAATAGGGCTGCTCATGAGCAAGCTGTTATGCATGGAGAGCTGATGATCTTGAAATGTGGTGGGATAGTATTCCAGATTTCCTTTCTCAAACTTTATGATTTGATAAATGTCTGTAATCTTTTTTATCTCAATGATGAAGTTGGTATTTATCAAAAAAAAAAAAAAACTATTTTACAACTCATTTTTAATTAACCAATAAAATCATGCCAGTTCATTAAAAACATGCCAAAAAAAATAATAATAATGTGCACTTGGAGAAAATAACATGCACCTTGCGTTATTATCAAGAAAGTAAAATAGTGGTTTAGTTTTATATAGTCGTTGGTAATTTCAACTTTTATGATAATTGTAGCTTATGTGTTCCCATGCGCGCGCATTTATAATTTAACTAAAGACCTTTCAAAGGTTTTTATAATAATAATAATCTTAAGGTTATCTAACACGCATAAGAAACGACGTCATACTTTTCCAACAATTGCTCGTGAAAGAGATTGACATGTCAATTAAGTTACTAATTCTAGGAGAACAATTCCAATTTGCATATATTATATGGTTACACATAGTTTAGTGCAAAGAGCTAGTATCCCTTACTCTTTTTTTATTTCCTATAGGATGGAGGGATCATTTTAATAGAGACCTTAACCCTAAAGATATTTATGGAACCTTTTTCAACTTCAGGATCAGTTTGGAAAAATATCAAATTCGAAGG